>NC_081175.1:25411257-25711257 GCF_012432095.1 Onychostoma macrolepis
CAATATGTGACCCTGGACCACAAAACCAGTCATAAGTGATTTATACATCATCTGAAAGCTGAATAAATGATCTTTTCATTGATGTATGGTTTGTTAGGATCTGACTATATTTGGCCGAGATACAACTATTTGAAAATCTGGAATCTGAGGGTGCAAAAAATCTAAATATTGAGAAAATCACCTTTAAAGTTGTCCAAATGAAGTCCTTAGCAATGCATATTACTGATCAAAATTAAGTTTTGATATATTTACGGTAGGAAATTCACTAAATATCTTCATGGAACATGATCTTTATTAATATCCTAATGATTTTTGGCATAAAAGAAAAATTTATCATTTTGACCCATACAGTGTATTGTTGGCTATTGCTACAAATATACCCCAGCGAATTAAGACTGGTTTTGTGATCCAGGTTCACATATAATAATCAAACTTTCTTATCAAGGGATGACAAATGGACTGCATTCATTCTACTAGTATTTAAAGCTCTTGTCAGCTGTAAATGAATGTGTGAAGCATTCACCCATTTGGCCATATAATCACAAAGGTTCTTATTTTGAATAAATCTGTAGATTGTCACTGCCCAATTGTACAGTGGTTGTTATAATACAAAAGCTAAACTCACCATAAAGTAAAAATTCTGAATCGCTTTAACCTGTATGCATTCATCAATAATGTTATATATTCTCAATAACTAATATGCATAGTTTTTTTGCTGTTGTTTTTCTATTACTTTAAACAGCAAATACACAATGTTGTCATTGCAGCTTGAGAAACTCCATGCCATTGGATACAAGCCAGTTTTGCTTCTTGGCAAGGAGACCAAAAGAAAGAAAACAAGTGTGAAATATTAACCCCTCGCTGCACACTCACAAAAAAAAGAAAAAAAAAGGGCTTGATTCGGTTGTTCTGAAGGTATGTATTATTATTTTATTGTTTTACTAATATGGTCTTTGAAAATTGAAAATGAATGGAAATACGAAAAAATCTATATATTCTTTTTAAAATTTGTCAAAAATAATAATAAATCTAGCATAGGTCTGAAAATTTTCACACAGAAATGAAGGCCTGGTACTAGATCACAAATGCAATGTAGAAAAGATGCGCACACACACATACAAAACACACACGTGTGACTGCAACAAAGAGCATTTTTATAGAAATTGGCAAATAAAATCAATAAATTCCACAATAAAGTCCACACAAAAAATCAAAGCCTGATACTAGAGCACAAATGCAATGTGGAACGAGCATACTCACTCACGCACACACACACACTCTCTTACACACATACCCACCATTCATATCTGCTTATTGCAGTTGTTGTTTTAGTTTAGTTTTTTTTCTTTGTTTTGATTTTATTTACATTTATGTAAAAAAAAAAAAGTTTTTGTGGCATTATTGCAAAAGCGAGCACTTCAAAATACATCAAACAAACAAAACAAATTCTAACCTTTGAGAAAAATACTGTTTTTAATGTATTTTATCATTTTCAATATATAATTACAAAATATATATCAGAAAAGATGTGAGAGGAGTAACTGACCACTTCCAGAAAAATGAATGGCTCTCTATGGGCCTCTGCTGGATATATATGGTCATTACACTATTCTTTCAAAATCTGTGATTTCCACAAGTTTTTCTCTAACCACCAGATGGCAGTATTGTACACCTAACACCTAGATCAATATCCAGAAACAGTTTAAATTAAATTTAGATCATCATTTAAGAGATTTATTCATAAAAATGTAATATTTCACATGCAAGCTAATGGTGTAATATAGGATTTTTGTGGTAAACAGGTACAAAAGTACTTCATATCTCCCAAAACACAGCATTAATGTATAGATGAGAAGTAAACAAAGAAAATGAAATATTATTTGAATGATTAAAAATGTATAAATGATTTACAATTACTCTTTCAATCTTCACATTTTATGTCTATTTCTTTTGTGCGTGTGTTTGTGTGTGTTAAATAGGGAAGGTATGTTTGTTTGTGTGTGTGTGTGTGTGTGTGTGTGTGTGTGTGTGTGTGCATGTGTGTGTGTGCATGCGTGTGTGTTAGATAAAGAATGAATGGAGAGTGAATATCCTTTAGATAGATAGATAGAGATAGATGAGTTTGATTGGGTTAGAAATAGTACATAGAAGGGACGTCTGATTGAGTCTAATGGGCTTCAGTGTGTTTAGATTTAAATTTTTGACAGTTGGAGTTTGATGGAATGTTCAGATGAGCCAATGTAAGTCTATGGGATTTTTTATGATTTTTAATCTTAATTTTTATGAAAACCGTAAGTCGGATCAGTTAGAAAAGATATAGCAACTCGAGTCAGACCAGTCTGAAGATCTGGGCTGAGTTTGGAGTTTGTAGAGTTAAAGCTCTAGGAGGAGTAGCAGTCAGAAATTTTAGTCTCAGAAAAAGAAGAATAATAATAAGTTTAAGACGGATTTCAGTAAGTTGGCTTTCTCAAGCCAACTTAACTAGATAAAAAAGTTCGTCGAGACAAACTTTAAGTTGGCTTAAGAAAGCCGGACCAGAAAGTTTGAAAAGTTTAAAAAGTTTAAGAAGTTTAAAAAGTTTAAGTTTGAAAAATGTTAAAAGTTTTAAGTTTGATGGGTTTCAGTCTGAAATAGTTTGAAGTTTAAAGTAGTTTTAAAAGCTTAAGGTTTGATAGATTGATAGATAGATAGATAGATAGATAGATAGATAGATAGATAGATAGATAGATAGATAGATAGATAGATAGATAGATAGATAGATAGATAGATAGATAGATAGATAGATAGATAGATAGAGTCAGATTATAGATAGATAGATAGACATAAAGACAGATAGCCTTTAGATAGATAGATAGATAGATAGATACAGTCAGATGATAGATAGATAGATAGATGACCACTTCCAGAAAAATGAATGGCTCTCTATGGGCCTCTGCTGGATATATATGGTCATTACACTATTCTTTCAAAAACTGTGATTTCTACAAGTTTTTCTCTAACCACCAGATGGCAGTATTGTACACCTAACACCTAGATCAATATCCAGAAACGGTTTAAATTAAATTTAGATCATCATTTAAGAGATTTATTCATAAAAATGTAATATTTCACATGCAAGCTAATGGTGTAGTTGAGGATTTTTGTGGTAAACAGGTACAAAAGTACTTCATATCTCCCAAAACACATATTTGACAGTCTGAATCAACAGAGCCCAACCCCATGTTTCTACATTGTTTTGGTGCTTAAAAATTGTTTGTTAATGTCTTTTTACGGTTGCTAGGGTGCTGTAAGTGGTTGCTAGGACATAGCTATGAAGTTGTCATGTCAGTACTTATTGGCTGCTTGATAGGCCGAGTCAAAAGAGCCCTCCCCCAAGTCTCTGTGACTTCCTGATCCAAAGATATAATCTCACTAATTTTATGCCAATGTTAAGTCTATGGGACTTTTTCGCCCAAATTTTTTCGTCCACCAGACGAACATCGTACACTCAATTACTTATAAAAGATATAGCAGACCTCTCCTCAATATGCCGCTTGATTTGACATCTCATTCATGGGTCTACAACAAAAGGTGCAGGAGGAGTAGCGTGCCGAAGTTTTGTCTGGGCGAATAGTAATAACAATACTAGAATGTACATTTCCTGAAGAAAATGTGAGTGGTGCTTGCAGTGGCAAAACTCAGCGCTGGGCAGATACTACAGTGTTCTGCGCGATTGTAGAGAGCCAACTCCCATGTCTGTATGATGTTGTGGAGCTGAGATATGGCTTCTTTATGTTGCTATACGGTTGCTAGGGTTCTCTATATGGTTGCTAGGGTGTAGCTGCACAGTCGCCATGGTGATACTTACAGACTGGTTTTTCAGCCCAAACAAGAGAGGCCACCCCCATATCTATACCACTTTCTGGTGCTGAGAAATTGCTTATTCATGTATTTGTTCAGTTGCTAAGGTACTCTAAATGGTTGCTATGGTGTGGCTATACAGTTTATGGGATGGTAATTAAAGACTATTCTGAATCAACAGAGCCCAACCCCATGTTTCTACAATGTTTTGGTGCTGAAAAATTGTTTGTTAATGTCCTTTTACGGTTGCTAGGGTGCTGTAAGTGGTAGCTAGGGAATAGCTATGAAGGTGTCATGTCAGTACTTATTAGCTGCTTGATAGGCCGAGTCAAATGAGCTCTCTCCCAAGTCTCTGTGACCTCCTGATCCAAAGATATAATCTCACTCATTTTGTGCCAATGTTAAGTCTATGGGACTTTTTCGCCCAAATTTTTTCGCCCACCAGACGAACATCGTACACTCAATTACTTATAAAAGATATAGCACACCTCTCCTCAATATGCCGCACGATTTGACATCTCATTCATGGGTCTACGACAAAAGGTGCAGGAGGAGTAGCGCGCCAAAGTTGTGTCTGGGCGAATAGTAATAACAATACTAGATGTACATTTCCTGAAGAAAATGTGAGTGGTGCTTGCAGTGGCAAAACTCGGCGCTGGGCAGATACTACAGTGTTCTGCGCGATTGTAGAGAGCCAACTCCCATGTCTGTACGATGTTGTGGAGCTGAGATATGGCTTCTTTACGTTGCTATACGGTTGCTAGGGTTCTCTAAGTGGTTGCTAGGGTGTAGCTGCACAGTCGCCATGGAGATACTTACAGACTGGTTTTTCAGCCCAAACAAAAGAGGCTACCCCCATATCTATACCACTTTCTGGTGCTGAGAAATTGCTTATTCATGTGTTTGTTCAGTTGCTAAGGTACTCTAAATGGTTGCTATGGTGTGGCTATACAGTTTATGGGATGATATTTAAAGACTATTTGACAGTCTGAATCAACAGAGCCCAACCCCATGTTTCTACAGTGTTTTGGTGCTATAAAATTGTTTGTTAATGTCCTTTTACGGTTGCTAGGGTGCTGTAAGTGGTTGCTAGGGCATAGCTATGAAGTTGTCATGTCAGTACTTATTGGCTGCTTGATAGGCCGAGTCAAATGAGCCCTCTCCCAAGTCTCTGTGACCTCCTGATCCAAAGATATAATCTCACTAATTTTATGCCAATGTTAAGTCTATGGGACATTTTCGCCCAAATTTTTTCGTCCACCAGACAAATATCGTACACTCAATTACTTATAAAAGATATAGCACACCTCTCCTCAATGTGTCGCATGATTTGACATCTCATTCATGGGTCTACGACAAAAGGTGCAGGAGGAGTAGCGTGCCGAAGTTTTGTCTGGGCGAATAGTAATAACAATACTAGAATGTACATTTCCTGAAGAAAATGTGAGTGGTGCTTGCAGTGGCAAAACTCGGCACTAGGCCTTCAGTAGGGCCTTCAGCATGATTGTAGACAGCCAACTCCCATGTCTGTATGATGTTGTGGAGCTGAGATATGGCTTCTTTATGTTGCTATACGGTTGCTAGGGTTCTCTATGTGATTGCTAGGGTGTAGCTGCACAGTCGCCAAGGTGATACTTACAGACTGGTTTTTCAGCCCAAACAAAAGAGGCAACTCCCATATCTATACCACTTTCTGGTGCTGAGAAATTGCTAATTCATGTGTTTGTTCAGTTGCTAAGGTACTCTAAATGGTTGCTATGGTGTGGCTATACGGTTTATGGGATGATATTTAAAGACTGTTTGAGAGTCTGAATCAACAGAGCCCAACCCCATGTTTCTACAATGTTTTGGTGCTGAAAAATTGTTTATTAATGTCATTTTACGGTTGCTAGGGTGCTGTAAGTGGTTGCTAGGGCATAGCTATGAAGTTGTCATGTCAGTACTTATTGGCTGCTTGATAGGCCGAGTCAAAAGAGCCCTCCCCCAAGTCTCTGTGACCTCCTGATCCAAAGATATAATCTCACTCATTTTGTGCCAATGTTAAGTCTATGGGACTTTTTTGCCCAAATTTTTTCGTCCAGCAGACGAACATCGTACACTCAATTACTTATAAAACATATAGCACACCTCTATAACTGGGAGGTTACTAAGCGTATTGCTAAGCGGTTGGTAGTTGTCACACATCATTACTATGTAGATTTACAGAGTTATTCGTATGTTCTAAGTCTGATTTAACACTTAGCTAATCACTATTAGCATGTAGCTATTCACTGCTAGCATGTGTAGCATGCATGAGGAAAGTCCTGTTTGCGATCACGAGTCAAAAGAGCAAAACCTGCATGTTTCTATGACACTTTTATCCAAAGATATCCCTTTTGATCTGTTTTCAATGGAGGTCTATGGGGTGGTTGCTAGGGTGCTGTAAGTGGTTGCTAGGGTGTGGCTATGAAGGTCATAGGTCATTACTTATTGGTTACTTAAAAGAGGAGTCAAATGAGTGTGTGTGAGTTACAGAGAGAGAGAGAGAAGGGGCTCTAAGGGCCTGCGTGTGTGTGTGTGAGAAAGTGACAGTTGAGATTCAAATTCACGAACATTCCGCCAATGTAAGTCAATGGGACTTTTTTGCCCGCTTTTTCGTCCGCTGTGCAAACATCGTAGGTCCGATCACTTAGAAAAGATATAGCCCACATCTCCTCAATGAGCCGGTCGATTTGACACCTCATTCATGGGTCTGTGACAAACGGTGCAGGAGGAGTAGCGAACCGAAATTTTGTCCAGAAGAAGAATAAGAAGAAGAAGCAGAACTAGAATGTACATTTCCTGAAGAAAATGTGAGTGGTGCTTGCAGTGGCAAAACTTGGCACTGGACAGATACTACAGTATTCTGCGCGATTGTAGAGAGCCAACTCCCATGTCTGTATGATGTTGTGGAGCTGAGATATGGCTTCTTTATGTTGCTATACGGTTGCTAGGGTTCTCTATATGGTTGCTAGGGTGTAGCTGCACAGTCGCCATGGTGATACTTACAGACTGGTTTTTCAGCCCAAACAAGAGAGGCCACCCCCATATCTATACCACTTTCTGGTGCTGAGAAATTGCTTATTCATGTATTTGTTCAGTTGCTAAGGTACTCTAAATGGTTGCTATGGTGTGGCTATACAGTTTATGGGATGGTAATTAAAGACTATTCTGAATCAACAGAGCCCAACCCCATGTTTCTACAATGTTTTGGTGCTGAAAAATTGTTTGTTAATGTCCTTTTACGGTTGCTAGGGTGCTGTAAGTGGTAGCTAGGGAATAGCTATGAAGGTGTCATGTCAGTACTTATTAGCTGCTTGATAGGCCGAGTCAAATGAGCTCTCTCCCAAGTCTCTGTGACCTCCTGATCCAAAGATATAATCTCACTCATTTTGTGCCAATGTTAAGTCTATGGGACTTTTTCGCCCAAATTTTTTCATCCATCAGACGAACATCGTACACTCAATTACTTATAAAAGATATAGCACACCTCTATAACTGGGAGGTTACTAAGCGTATTGCTAAGCGGTTGGTAGTTGTCACACATCATTACTATGTAGATTTATAGAGTTATTCATATGTTATTAGTCTGATTTAACACTTAGCTAATCACTATTAGCATGTAGCTATTCACTGCTAGTATGTGTAGCATGCATGAGGAAAGTCCTGTTTGCGATCACGAGTCAAAAGAGCAAAACCTGCATGTTTATATGACACTTTTATCCAAAGATATCCCTTTTGATCTGTTTTCAATGGAGGTCTATGGGGTGGTTGCTAGGGTGCTGTAAGTGGTTGCTAGGGTGTGGCTATGAAGGTCATAGGTCATTATTTATTGGTTAATTCTTACAGTTTGGTTTTCAGCGAAACAAAAGAAGCCACCCCCATATCTATACCACTTTCTGGTGCTGAAAAATTGCTTATTCATGTGTTTGTTCGGTTGCTAAGGTACTCTAAATGGTTGCTATGGTGTGGATATACAATTTATGGGATGATATTTAAAGACTATTTGACAGTCTGAATCAACAGAGCCCAACCCCATGTTTCTACAAGGTTTTGGTACTGAAAAATTGTTTATTAATGTCATTTTACGGTTGCTAGGGTGCTGTAAGTGGTTGCTAGGGCATAGCTATGAAGTTGTCATGTCAGTACTTATTGGCTGCTTGATAGACCGAGTCAAAGAGCCCTCCCCAAAGTCTCTGTGACCTCCTGATCCAAAGATATAATCTCACTAATTTTGTGCCAATGTTAAGTCTATGGGACTTTTTTGCCCAAATTTTTTCATCCAGCAGACGAACATCGTACACTCAATTACTTATAAAACATATAGCACACCTCTATAACTGGGAGGTTACTAAGCGTATTGCTAAGCGGTTGGTAGTTGTCACACATCATTACTATGTAGATTTACAGAGTTATTCGTATGTTCTAAGTCTGATTTAACACTTAGCTAATCACTATTAGCATGTAGCTATTCACTGCTAGCATGTGTAGCATGCATGAGGAAAGTCCTGTTTGCGATCACGAGTCAAAAGAGCAAAACCTGCATGTTTCTATGACACTTTTATCCAAAGATATCCCTTTTGATCTGTTTTCAATGGAGGTCTATGGGGTGGTTGCTAGGGTGCTGTAAGTGGTTGCTAGGGTGTGGCTATGAAGGTCATAGGTCATTACTTATTGGTTACTTAAAAGAGGAGTCAAATGAGTGTGTGTGAGTTACAGAGAGAGAGAGAGAGAAGGGGCTCTAAGGGCCTGCGTGTGTGTGTGTGAGAAAGTGACAGTTGAGATTCAAATTCACGAACATTCCGCCAATGTAAGTCAATGGGACTTTTTTGCCCGCTTTTTCGTCCGCTGTGCAAACATCGTAGGTCCGATCGCTTAGAAAAGATATAGCCCACATCTCCTCAATGAGCCGGTCGATTTGACACCTCATTCATGGGTCTGTGACAAACGGTGCAGGAGGAGTAGCGAACCGAAGTTTTGTCCAGAAGAAGAAGAAGAAGAAGAAGCAGAATAATAATAATAAGTATGCAAGAGAATAATAGTGATGCCTTGCCTTTGGCAAGCACCACTAATAATAATAATAAGTATGCAAGAGAATAATAGTGATGCCTTGCCTTTGGCAAGCACCACTAACTAGAATGTACATTTCCTGAAGAAAATGTGAGTGGTGCTTGCAGTGGCAAAACTCGGAGCTTGGCAGATACTACAGTGTTCTGCGCGATTGTAGAGAGCCAACTCCTATGTCTGTATGTTGTTGTGGAGCTGAGATATGGCTTCTTTATGTTGCTATACGGTTGCTAGGGTTCTCTATGTGGTTGCTAGGGTGTAGCTGCACAGTCGTCATGGTGATAGTTACAGATTGGTTTTTCAGCCCAAACAAAAGAGGCCACCCCCATATCTATACCACTTTCTGGTGCTGAGAAATTGTTTATTCATGTGTTTGTTCAGTTGCTAAGGTACTCTAAATGGTTGCTATGGTGTGCTATACAGTTTATGGGATGATATTTAAAGACTATTTGACAGTCTGAATCAACAGAACCCTACCCCATGTTTCTACAATGTTTTGCATCACTATTGTTCTCTTGCATACTTATTATTATTCTGCTTCTTCTTATTCTTCTTCTGGACAAAAATTTTGATTCGCTACTCCTCCTGCACCGTTTGTCACAGACCCATGAAAGAGGTGTCAAATCGACCGGCTCATTGAGGAGATATGGGCTATATCTTTTTAAGCGATCGGACCTACGATGTTCACACAGCGGACGAAAAGTGGGCAAAAATCCCATTGACTTACAATGGTGGAATGTTCGTGAATTTGAATCTCAACTGTCACTTTCTCACACACACACACACAAGCAGGCCCTTAGAGCCTTCTCTCTCTCTCTCTGTAACTCACACACACACACACACATGCAGGCCCTTAGAGCCCCTTCTCTCTCTCTCTCTCTCTCTCTGTAACTCACACACACACACACACACACACACACACACGCAGGCCCTTAGAGCCCCTTCTCTCAATTAAATTCAATTCAATTCAGCTTTATTAGCATGACTGTGTAGCACAATGTTGCCAAAGCATTAACATATATATATAACAACAACAACATAGATAATAATAAATAAAATCCATCTAAATAAATGAAAAGATAAAGTAAGTCAGTTAATCATGTTTATCATCTAACATTGTGAATGGTTGATACATATTTAGCAGTGAGTGCAGCTGTGTTATCATCTTCTCCGAGTAAGAAGGGCATCTTCTCAGTATCACTAAGTTCAGTAAATGATGGGATCAATGCTTCAAATCTGGGGAGAAATGTTTCCCTCACATTGTGATATTTAGGACACATCAGCAGAAAGTGTTTCTCGTTCTCTATCTGCTGTAGATCACAGTGTCTACAGATCCTCTGCTCTCGCTCTGTCCATGTTTGTCTATGTCTTCTCTCTCTGTTTCTAAATCATGGTGACTTAATCTGTATTTGGAGAGGATTTGTCTTTCTTTGAATGGTCTAATCAATAAATAATTGGCAAATCTAGTGGTTCTGTTTAGGGTTGAGTAGCATTGGAGTTTATTATGAAGGTCAAAGTGTATTTTTAGAGATTCATCATGAGTGTCTTTCAGAGTTTTATCAATTTCTTTAATAATGGCTTTGGGGTTGTAGCTGTAGTCAGTGAGGAGCTGGGTTTTATGGACGAGCTGAAGAGCGAGCGTGTTTAGAGGATGAGGTTCTGCTGAGGTTTCATTGGCGAGGAGGGCTTTATATCGGACTGAATCAGGATCAGATCGATGGAGGTGATGCCAGAACTGAACACATCTCTTCTGGATCTCAATGTTCAGTGGGTATAAGCCTAATTCAGCTCTGCAGGCATCACTGGACGCACCTCTCTGGACCCCTAAAATATTTTTGATAAATTCTAGTTGTAGTTTTTCTATTGAAGTTTTATCCCAATTTTTAAAATGTATTATTGGTCCCCAAATTTCACTCCCATACAGTAGAATTTTTTAATGATTGCGTGATATAATTTGATCCATGTTTTAATTGGTAGTTTTAATTGGCCAAACCGTGATTTGATGGCATAAAATGCCCTCCGGGTGTCTCATTCAAGGCCTTCACAGCCAGACCGAAGCCCCCTGATGCAGAGATCTCGATGCCCAGGTAAGTGTAGCTGCTGCTGTGCTCGAGGACTTCTCCTCCGTAACTGAACTGGTATCTGCTTCCCTGAGACCTGGCCTTCTTCTGGCCCTTCTCTCTCTCTCTCTGTAACTCACACACGCACACACACACACACGCAGGCCCTTAGAGCCCCTTCTCTCTCTCTCTGTAACTCACACACACTCATTTGACTCCTCTTTTAAGTAACCAATAAGTAATGACCTATGACCTTCATAGCCACACCCTAGCAACCACTTACAGCACCCTAGCAACCACCCCATAGACCTCCATTGAAAACGGATCAAAAGGGATATCTTTGGATAAAAGTGTCATATAAACATGCAGGTTTTGCTCTTTTGACTCGTGATCAAATGCTACACATGCTAGCAGTGAATAGCTACATGCTAATAGTGATTAGCTAAGTGTTAAATCAGACTAAGAACATACGAATAACTCTATAAATCTACATAGTAATGATGTGTGACAACTACCAACCGCTTAGCAATACGCTTAGTAACCTCCCAGTTATAGAGGTGTGCTATATGTTTTATAAGTAATTGAGTGTACGATGTTCGTCTGATGGATGAAAAAATTTGGGCGAAAAAGTCCCATAGACTTAACATTGGCACAAAATTAGTGAGATTATATCTTTGGATCAGGAGGTCACAGAGACTTGGGGGAGGGTTCTTTTGACTCGGCTTATCAAGCAGCCAATAAGTACTGACATGACAACTTCATAGCTATGCCCTAGCAACCACTTACAGCACCCTAGCAACCATAAAAAGACATTAACAAACAATTTTCCAGCACCAAAACATTGTAGAAACATGGCGTTGGGCTCAGTGGATTCAGACTGTCAAATAGTCTTTAAATACCATCCCATCAAACTCATCTATCTATCTAAACTGTATGGCCACACCATAGCTACCATTTAGAGTACCTTAGCAACTGAACAAACTCATGAATAAGCAATTTCTCAGCACCAGAAAGTGGTATAGATATCGGCGTGGCCTCTTTTGTTCGGGCTGAAAAACCAGTCTGTAAGTATCACCATGGCGACTGTGCAGCTACACCCTAGCAACCATATAGAGAACCCTAGCAACCGTATAGCAACATGAAGAAGCCATATCTCAGCATTTTATGTCTATTTCTTGTGTGCGTGTGTTTGTGTGTGTTAAATAGGGAAGGTATGTTTGTTTGTGTGTGTGTGTGTGTGTGTGTGTGTGTGTGTGTGCGCGTGTGTGTGTGTGTTAGATAAAGAATGAATGGAGAGTGAATAGCCTTTAGATAGATAGATAGATAGATAGATAGATAGATAGATAGATAGATAGATAGATAGATAGATAGATGAGTTTGATTGGGTTAGAAATAGTACATAGAAGGGAAGTCTGATAGATAGATAGATAGATAGATAAAGTCAGATTATAGATAGATAGATAAGAAACAGTAGATAGATGAGTTTGAATGGATTAGAAATAGTATTGGGATCAGTATGACCACAATCAACTTTCTTTAGTTAAAAAATGTTTCCCTTCATCTCAGTGGAATAAGATTTTAATAATAAATAAATAAGAAAAGAAGCTTGCAGGTAGGTGATGTTAATGTGAGACCTGAGCCTGCTTTGCCTTGCAAAGATCTTCAATTCTTGGCTCAATGTTTGATAAACATAGCCTCAAATCATCCTCGATTTGTGCACGATTGCGGTATTTCCTTTTGAGTGCAGTCATTTTTGAGAATCCTGCCTCACATAAATATGTCGACGCGAAAGGAAGGAGAATCTTCAAGATGTCACAGAGTTCAGGATATTCCTGCATCAATGCTGCCCAGAATGACGAAAGAAGGCAGGAGCTAAAGCAGAGGTGGGCAAACTACGGCCCGCGGGCCACATCCGGAGATTTCATCCGGCCCGTGAGGCAGTTGGTCCAAAATAGTTAATTTGATGCGATGTCAGGGGGAAACGTGATATCTACTGAGGGGAACGCTAGAGCCCTGCATTCCCTGGGCTTCGATCGGGCCAATTTTCACGGCATAGTTCAGACGCGGGCCGGGCCTGTTTTAGGCTTCTCTTTATTTTTATATTTTAGACATCCATCAATTAGTGATGAAAAAAATTGCCACGCTGGTGGAAACAACACGAGACCGTGCCATGACTGCGAAGAGCGGCTCGACGGTGTTTAGAGTCCCGCAGCAGCAGCGCGCGCACCGTCAGCGCAGATGAAGAGTTCTGCTTCAAATACACGCAAGCGCTGAAGCTTGCTGCAAAGCCCCAGCAAACGTAATTACCATGAATGTGTCAGGGGGAAATATAAGGTGATATTTGAATTATTTACTAATAAACTAGTGTTTTCTGTGTCAGTGTCGCAAAGATGAAGATGATGATCCTGACTCGCCATCTCCTCATTAGACGCGCCTTTAGAGAGAAGTGCATCTTCACTGATTATAATGAAAGAGTTTTTGTTATCGATTTGATTTATTTCGTTAAGTGGTAATTTAAAGCTTTCTATAGATATATTTATCATGTCTGTGAGGAATGTATTCGCTGACTTTCGGTTCATTTTTGTGAAGCGCTCCTGTTCAAGACGAGACGGCGCATCATTGTTTTCTTTATTTTATAAAAAGGTTTTTTTTAATATTGTGAGTGCACACAAATAAAAGTAGACCCTTTACAATTCCGAATGATGTATTACTCTTACCTTTAAGAAAATTACGGCGTAAGTTGTTTTCATTGAAAAAAATGCAATTGATTGCGCTGGTGCCTCCATGTCCTGCGCTTTAACTTCCACTCTCCGCACAAACTACTGGATGCGGCGCACATTTATCTAGGTTTAACGTTATATGCTTGAACTGTTTTAGTATATCTATAGATCGTATTTTAGGCAAGTCGTGAAGATTTGAGAAGGCTAAATTGATCAAACATGGCTAGGATCAGCCTGCCGGTCTGCCGCTGGCTGCTTAAGAAAGAATAAACTTATCTAACGAATAAAAAAATGCTCCAAACGTTTTTCTAAATTAACTTAATAAAAAAACGAAACGAAATTTCGAAAATTCGCCATTACATACAAAACTGAACTATTTTAATAGCTGAAACAGTATAACGCGATCGCGACCGAGGGGGATTCTACCGGAACGTGATCTGTAAGGAGGGGGACAACAACCGACTTTCCAGTAAGAGAAGAAATGTCAGTGTTGCCTCCTGCTCACGGGAACTGTAACTACCACGCCGCTAGTTTCAGTTTTGCTTTAAATATTTACCCTGCTGGAAAAACCAGCATAGACCAGCATAGCTGGTCATACCAGCAAGACCAGCATATGTTGTGTTTTGGTGCTGGTATGCTGGTGACCAGCATGGTATGCTGGTGGTATGCTAGTGACCAGCATGGGATGCTGGTGGTATGCTGGTGACCAGCATCACCAGCAAGACCAGGCTGGTAGACCAGCATCACCAGCAAGACCATGCTGGTTGACCAGCATCACCAGCAAGACCAGTACACCAGCATCACCAGCAAGACCAGGCTGGTAGACCAGCATCACCAGCAAGACCAGTAGACCAGCATCACCAGCAAGACCATGCTGGTTGACCAGCAACACCAGCAAGACCAGTAGACCAGCATCACCAGCAAGACCATGCTGGTTGACCAGCAACACCAGCAAGACCAGTAGACCAGCATCACCAGCAAGACCATGCTGGTTGACCAGCAACACCAGCAAGACCAGTAGACCAGCATCACCAGCAAGACCATGCTGGTTGACCAGCAACACCAGCAAGACCAGTAGACCAGCATCACCAGCAAGACCATGCTGGTTGACCAGCATCACCAGCAAGACCAGTAGACCAGCATCACCAGCAAGACCATGCTGGTTGACCAGCAACACCAGCAAGACCAGTAGACCAGCATCACCAGCAAGACCATGCTGGTTGACCAGCATCACCAGCAAGACTAGTAGACCAGCATCACCAGCAAGACCAGTAGACCAGCATCAGCAGCAAGACCAGGCTGGTAGACCAGCATCACCAGCAAGACCATGCTGGTTGACCAGCATCACCAGCAAGACCAGTAGACCAGCATCACCAGCAAGACCAGGCTGGTTGACCAGCAACACCAGCAAGACCAGTAGACCAGCATCACCAGCAAGACCATGCTGGTTGACCAGCATCACCAGCAAGACCAGTAGACCAGCATCACCAGCAAGACCAGGCTGGTAGACCAGCATCACCAGCAAGACCATGCTGGTCCACCAGCTAAACCAGCACCAAACCAGCATATATCAGCATAGACCAGCATAAACCAGCATGGGAATTATGCTGGTCTATGCTGGTTTTTCCAGCAGGGAAGACAAAATAATAACTGAATTTATAAAAATGACCCCATTCAAAAGTTTCTTAAAGGAACACTCCACTTTTTTTGGAAATAGGCTCATTCTCCAACTCCCCCAGAGTTAATAAGTTGAGTTTTACCGTTTTGGAATCCATTCAGCCGATCTCCGGGTCTGGCGATAGCACTTTTAGCATAGCTTAGCATAGATCATTGAATCCGATTAGACCAGTAGCATCGCGTTCAAAAATGACCAAAGAGTTTCGATATTTGTTCTATTTAAAACTTGACTCTTCTGTAGTTATATCGTGTACTAAGACCGGCGGAAAATGAAAAGTTGCGATTTTCTAGGCCGATTTGACTAGGAACTATACTCTCATTCTGGTGTAATAATCAAGGAACTTTGCTGCCGTACCATGGACGCAGGTGCAGTGATATTACGCAGCGCCTGAAAGTAGTCCCCAGCTATATTATAACTAGTTACCTATCTATTGTAATAATGTCCTCAGAAGGAGTCAAACACATGTTCAACATAGAATGTTCAGAAAAGTGCAGACTAGGATGCTCAAATCAAAGACTGTGTCCCTATGATTAAATAATCTATACTCAACCAAAAAGTGTTTAAAACAGTAGAACTAGTCATATGACAAACCAATGACCAACAATCTTTGTAAAAAATAACAAACAATTCCAAGTAAAATATACTTATAAGCTTAAATTGAGTACTAATATTGAATTTATTATTTTTTCAGAATCAGAATCAGAATCAGAATTAGCTTTATTCGCCAGGTGTGCGCAAACACACGAGGAATTTGTTGTGGTTTTAAGGTGCTCCTGGTACATACATACATACATACATACATAAATACACATGTGACATGAGAACAGAAAAAAACATTTAAATAGTAAGACTTAACAATGGATAATAATCCTAATAATAATAAGTATGAATCTGGAACAGTAGATTTATGTACAGATTTGTGCATTATTTACTCTATATACAGCTGTATAGATAAACATATGTATGTGTATTTACATAATACTTGAGAGGGAGGCAATAATTAAAGATGGAGAATGAATTACAGAATGAATTACAGAACACAGGTAATGATCCACGTGTTAGCTATTTAAGCTGGAGATGGCATGGGGGAAAAAACTGTTTTTATGCCTAGATGTTCTAGTGCACAGAGATCTGTAGCGTCTGGCTGAAGGAGAAGTGCAAACAAGTTGTGTCCGGGGTGAGAGGGGTCTTTGATGATGTTACCTGCCCGTTTCTTCACTCTGGAGTTGTACAAGTCCTGAAGGCTGGGCAGGTGCACACCAATGATCTTTTCTGCTGTCCTAACAGTCCGTTGAAGTCTTCTTAGATCTGATTTGCTGGCTGACCCAAACCAGACAGTTATGGAGGAGCACAGAACCGACTCAATAACAGCTGAATAAAACTGTTTCAGCAGCTCCTGTGGCAGGTTGAACTTTTCAGCTGACGAAGGAAGTACAACCTCTGCTGGGCCTTTTTCACGATGGAGTCAATGTGATTGTCCCACTTCAGGTCCTGAGAGATGGTGGTGCCCAGGAACCTGAATGACTCCACTGCAGCCACAGTGCTGTTCATGATGGTGAGTGGGGAGAGGAGGGGTTTCTCCTGAAGTCCACTATCATCTCCACAGTTTTGAGCGTGTTCAGCTCCAGGTTGTTGTGACTGCACCAGACAGCCAGCTGCTCAACCTCTTGTCTGTAAGCAGACTCGTCGCCGTCGTGGATGAGGCCGATGACTGTGGTGTCGTCTGCAAACTTCAGGAGTTTGACAGAGGGGTCTTTAGAGGTGCAGTCATTTGTGTAGAGGAGAAGAGTAGTGGGAGAGAACGCAGCCCTGAGGAGCTCCAGTGCTGATGGTGCGGGTGCTGGATGTGTGTTTTCCCAGCCTCACTAGCTGCTGCCTGTCTGTCAGGAAGCTGGTAATCCACTGACAGATGGAGGTGGGTACAGAGAGCTGAGTCAGTTTGTTCTGAAGGGTGTCTGGGATGATGGTGTTGAAAGCGGAGCTGAAGTCCACAAACAAGATCCTTGCATAAGTCCCTGGTTTGTCCAGATGTTGCAGGATGTAGTGCAGTCCCATATTAACTGCATCATCCACAGATCTGTTTGCTCGGTAAGCAAACTGTAGGGGTCCAGCAAGGGTCCAGTAATGTCCTTCAGGTGGGCCAACACCAGTCTCTCAAATGACTTCATGACCACAGACGTTAAAGCAACAGGTCTGTAGTCATTAAGTCCTGTGATTTTTGGTTTCTTGGGTACAGGGATGATGGTGGAACATTTGAAGCAGGAGGGGACTTCACACAGCTCTAGTGATCTGTTGAAGATCAATGTGAAGATGGATGATAGCTGGACAGCACAGGCTTTGAGGCAGGCTGGAGAGACACCGTCTGGGCCTTTGGCTTTCCTTATCTTCTGCTTTCTGAAGACTTTGCATACATCATCTTCACAGATCTTGAGTACAGGCTGAGAAACAGTAGGGGGGAGGGAGGGTGAGGGTGTGAATGGCTGTGCTGTGAGACGGTCGGAGCGGGTGTGGGGTGTCAGACCAGTCTTTTCAAACCTGCAGTAAAACTCGTTCAGGTCTTCAGCCAGTTGTTGATTGGCCTCAGTGCTGGGGGATGGGCTCTTGTAGCGGGTGATGGCTTTCAGGCCTTTCCTTTTTATTATTATTATTCTTGCCTGAACTAAATTTAATGTAGAAATTACATTTGTTTTTCTGTAGCATGTACTTCACCACAATATCATTTTTTATCAGTGTAGATACTAAGATATTGATATTGATAGATAGTATTGATAGGCTACTAAAAAGGCTACACTGTAAAAAAAAAAAAATTTTAAGGCAACCTGCTTCAGCAGATTTTTGAGTTTTCTCAACTTGTCATTTTAAGTTTATACAACAAAAATTTGAGAATCTCCCACAAAAATAATGACTCTGCAGAACAAAATGGGTGTTTCTGTTTATTATTATTATTATGAAAAAAAAAAAATGAAAAAAAGATTAAAACGTGTTTTGCTTCTGGAGCACCACTAATACATGTCTCTAAATCATTTTAGCTAGAGTGGTGGAACTATGACGTCACTTTGTAGGCAAAAAACCGGAAGCGAGTTAGCATTTTAGCACTTCCGGTTCCATCATCCCAATGGATTTTTCGAATGGGAGTTTGAATAAATCCCCTAAAATAAGTTCCATGGTTCACCCAAGCTCAAGATACTTTCACGTTTTACTCTAAGGCATAAAACACACCAGTTACACCACACTCTTTTAAACTGTTATGTTTCTTAAAAAAGACGGTTGCTAACAAGTTGCTAATGGGACTACAGATGCTGTCGGAGACATTAAACGTCATCACGCCGAACAGTTTATCAATTTACAAAATCGAGGGGGTCGATGAGGGTCTGTCCATAAACTTCCCTCGTCCACTTCACGAAACGCACTTCAAAATGGCAGCGGGGATCCCCCCTATTCTAATCTATCTATAGCACAACTGTAGCCTACATACAATTTATTTTATTTTCAATGTATTTTTCTGTTTTTATTTATGTTTACAATATGTGTATTTTTATTCACATCTTATTTTTTATTGTCTCTGTGTTGTTGTTGTCTCTGTGTACTGGAAGATTGTGACACTAAAACAAATTCATTGAAGCATACTTGGCAATAAAGCTCTTTCTGATTCTGATTTGTGACTTATTTTCTGTTCTCGGTGGACCATGATTGTGTCTTGATGAAGTTTCTCCACTAGAGGCGCTGAAAGCTAGTCGTTTATTCTGAAAAAGATTGGCTGCAGTTGTCAGTACATTTCATCGATTATGAGGGTGCACAAATAAACAATATTACCAATGCTAACTAAATAAATAAACAAAATAAACATTTTGCATTGCAGTTAAAAAAAAATATATATATATATTATTATTATTATTATAGTATGCCAACAGAACTACTTTCATTTGTATGTAAGTTTGGCACTATCTTCAATTCAACTTTAGATGGCGGCATTTAGTTGAACAAACAAAACAAATTTATAACTTTCCTTTCACTTATTTTGAGATCTTGTTTCTGTTTCTTCATTTTATGCCCAAGATACAAACACAACCTCTTTTGCTACACCAGGGACCCGAACATGGTGGCTGAACAAACTCAGGGTTACAGGATTAGTTTTGAGTTGACAAAACCAAACCAGTCCAATCCGGATTTGTTGGTAGGTACCATGAAGCTGATCAACTTTTCTGTCAACTAAGGCTTGATCCTGAGTTAATAGAGCACGTGCACATGAAAGTGTTACATCAGTAATGAGCAGCCAATCACATGCCTTGAAACTGTGATTCACTTCTAGTGAGAGAGTCAGTGTAATTCACTACCAAATATTAAAAGATTGAACAATATGAAGAATTTGAACACATTTACACAGTAAGGTGAAACAATCTATCCCTGAAAGAGGAAAACTTAAAGAATACATCTTATAAGTGCAGGTAAAAGTTGTAAAGTCATTTTATAGAGTTGATAATATTTATAGGTATAAAACACTTAAAAATCGAAGTTCATGTAGTCATGTTTAAAGCTATTGATTCTAAAACTTACTTAGGCTATATTGCATATTATCTATATGTTTATATTTATTTAAAATAAAAGCTTAATAATTATTAAATTAAGCTGGTTTAATGGTTTAAGGGTATAATAATTATAGCCCATAAATAATATAAAATAATTACAAAAAATAATCATCTCTAAAAATTTGACGATTTTATGTTTAAAAATGTTTTACCATGTAACGTCATTTAATTTGGAGTAAGAGAAACTGGAAGAGTGACTTTATTGCGTCAGAGACGTGTCACTTTGCTTGAAGCTGATTGGTCAAATTTCGGTTTGAGATCTCTAAACCAGAACATAGCCTGCCCCGGAGCAGGTTAGCTGTGGAGCTTAAGTTACTATGGCGATGAACACAGCTAAAAGCCAAACCACTTTCATGGTACCTAAAACCCAGAGTTGGCGCAAACTAAACCGAAAGTTACCTAGCTAGCCAGCTAAACCGGCTTCATGATACAGGCCCCATTTGCTGAAGGCTTGAGCAGATAAATTATCCGGAACTACTAAAATTAAGGTTAAACAATACCTTAAAGGTCCAATGGCATGAAAATTTCACTTTATAAGTTTTTTTTAACATTAATATGACTTCCCCAAGCCTGCCTATGGTTCCCCAGTGGCTAGAAATGGCGATAGGTGTAAACCGAGCCCTGGGTATCCTGCTTCCCCTTTGAGAAAATGAAAGCTCGCAAAAGAGCGAAACATGGCAGTTGCTCAGTGTTTGGATGTACAAATGAACACCAAAGTATTTCTTTAGTTCCTTCATCGGAGCCTATGGCTGGCATTAGCTACATGATAATAACTGAAACAGCATACATAAAAAACTAAACTAAAGTACCGTATCCAGACACAATATTTTAAACTAACCATTCGGAGACGTCCTGCTGTAGCCCCTGAGTTGCAACTTCTTCATCCGGTGCTTCTTCATCCGGATCAGATTCTGGGTCAAACTGAAAAGCTTGAAAGACTGTGTGTCTATGAGCCATTGGATACATCCACTGTCAACATTAACACATGGTAGCACAAGCTGGTTAAGGCCACACACCCAACCTCCACCTTGCCCCGCCTCTCTCCTCCTCATTAGCATTTAAAGCTACAGACAGAAATGGCACGTCCTAAGGAAAGCTCATTGTGGGACTGGTTTGTAGTGGCTGAAATTCTGAGACTTCAGATACAGTACTAGGGACCACTTAGGCCTATATAAAAGCATTCAAAAAGCAGCATGTCATGGGACCTTTAAGCAGTGATTTCGGTTTTGCTTTGTAAAAGTGTGACATATCATGTGACAGTGGAAACGAAGACCTTATAGTTGAAATAGTTTCCTTATCCAACTTGTGAAGACAATATAAGATTAAACTGCAATATAAAACCAATAAAACAAATATACAAAAAAAGTAATTGGTGAATGAATAATTCAAGTTTTGACACATTTTAAATAAATGTAAAAAGAGAAATGAGCTCATCTGAAACAGATAAAGAAGAAACAAGCAAAGCTGCACACATGAACTCAATAGTTTGTCAGGTTTTTTTTTTTTTTTAATCTGAGCTGATAAACTGATGTGACTGACTCTTGTACTGAAAGGCTTTTACACTGAAAAAAATACAAATGTAACAGTTGTGACTGCCAAATAAGTAACATAAGATGGAGTGTCCAAAAGCATTTAGATACTGTGTCAAAAGATGCATACAAATATATTAAGACACCAAGCTTAATTATAATTATGTAATTTTCATTTACTAAAAATGTGTATTAAATTTCATCCTAAAATAGGATGATACTAATGTAGCCATTTAGCTTAAACTCTTATAATTCATGAATGCTTTGGAATACAGACATAAGGTTGGACTCTTTTTTAAGAAGACAATCAGCAGATTACTGCAAAAGTGGAATTATTTTAAAATATGAAAGTAACAAAAAGTTATAGAAGTTTAAATTTACTGTAAAGAAAATACAAAATATTATTTTTTTAATATTTTATATAAAATAAATATTTTACATAACAGGTTTTACAAGCCTTATGTCTCAATAAGTTATGTTCCAAATTTGAAGTTGATATGAGAAAAATTGAGGTTCCTGTGAGATTTTATTTAGGGCGTCATACTACAAACAGCCACCGGGTGCCATTCAACTCCATAGAATTTTTTTTGATGCATTTTTCTGTCACAAATGTCTAAATTTCTCTGTCAATTTTACTCCGATCACAAAAAGACCACCAAATATGGAATCCTGAGAGTCAGACCTTTCCGACAATATGTATTTTGTCAAGATTATAAAAAGTTTTGATTCTAAAAGACCGTAATACATTGTGTAATATGACACTTGACACCACCCACTAAGGGGGAGGAGACCGCCAAAAGATTTTAAAGTACAATTTCCATGGTAACGCAATGTCCGATTTCAAAATTGTTTTCACAGGATGAATTTTGAGGTTTTAAGCTTTCAAATGATATATAATTTATGATGATTACTCAAATATTACATAGGGAAAAAAGACAACGAAAAAAAGAGCGCCAAGCGTCCCACAGGTGGGACGGTGACAGTTAAGGGGTTAAGGCCAATAATAAACCACACATTTAAAGATACCAGAACAAAAAACACTTTAGTTTATATGATGTGAGGCTTCACATGAGATACTAAATGCACAAAGTATTAATAGTGCAAGCAATAAAGTGCAATAAAACAAATACAATGCGATAAAAGGTTGGAAAAATAATGCTTATTTTGCAGTGACCATATCAGACAAATAAGATAAAATCCCAGTACATCAAACGAAACAATATACAGGTGACAGATAATTAAAAAAGGAAAAAACTGTCATTGTGTGAGTCTGCCTTCTTGACTGATTATGAAATGTAAGTTGAATAGAAACATGTAGTGTGTTTAACACAAAAGCTTATGGTGACCAAACCCGTTCCACTGGAAAGTGCTGTTTGAGTTCAGAAATATGACCAAGGTCTAAAATCTGAGGACAAAAAAGAAATAGGTTATCTTCACATCATTTACAATAGATGTACTAGCAGGTTATAATCTTCACTAATGAAGAGGTGGGAAAGACTTTGCCATGTGTTCATAAATTGAGTTAATGTAAAATACTTACAATTTGGTCTCAGACTCTCCAAGCTGTTGCATTTAAGTTTTGCTGTATTTATTGCTCTTGATTGTGACACTTTCTGTTTGTTCTCCATCTGTGTCATATCCTTGTTCTCGTTTTTTTGATGATCAAACTGTGGTTTGGGCTTTATGCTCTCCTCAACTTGCCTCACAATGTCCATTTGACATTTTTCTGTTTTAAATAAACATTAAAACAATTGAGTGTGTTTATTGTGTAAACTGTAAAAGAAAAAGTCATGGCAACATATGTCACCAGGTTATAGGGCAGGTTATGTTCTCAATCTCAAATCATACTGGACCAATATAAGATAAAGCAAAACAGTTTTAAATATGGACAAAATCAGATTTAATTATTCATTCAGAAGTTTTTCATCAGATGTAGCCTTTTTGGATCTCTAGAGGGACACAGTTGGGTTGCAGAAGTAAAAATACCATTCAATTGATTTTTAATGCTAAATTGTTAAAAAAAAAAAAAAAAAGACCTCCAAAGTTGTCAATGTATGTATTTCTGCTTGTCACCATTTTGCATTAACTGAAAGTAAAATCAAATTTTAACACAAATAAAATTCCAGTTACCGCACATAGCCTACAGTAACATTAACCACAGAGTTTTATCATGTGTCTTGTTATATCATGCGAGAACTCTCAGCATTTAAGGGGTAGCTACCAAGTTCAGCACTGCTCTCATAGGCTATTCCAAACATCAAAAAATTGTTTAAGTTCAAAAGCCACCTAGAGCACCTGGTCACTTCATGCGTTTTGTCTGATCGGATAGCTATCCGATCGTGAAAAGACCAGGTGTAAATGCCCTCCGAAACACATTCGAGAAGGATATAAATCCGATCGCTCAAATCACTTCAAAAGGTGGTCTGGGCCGCATTCCAAACTAAACTGGACAAGTGTAATGCATCTGGTTGTTGAAACCACATTTGTAAATTTTAAATCCCAAAATGTTAAAATAATTAACGTGTGAGAGCGGGTTATATGACATTAGTCAGAAATTACAGCGCTAATGCAACAAGCGTCACCGCGAACGAGTATACTGAGCATCTCTTCAGCAAGCCGACGCGCAAACTGCCGCGAATGAAACTGAAAGTAAGACGCAGATGGTCAACACACAATCATCTTCATTAAAAGTAGTTAGCCAAACTTCCAGTGCTGACGCCGCGCGCTCTCCTATCGCGGTCTTTGATCTTGAAATGAGCTGATATTTAATCAAATGCAGCGCTTATCATTTGATTTCGTTGACGTGAACTTTGTTAAATTTGAAATATAGCGCGGGAATTGAAGATCGGATTTATATCCGTTTTGCGAAAACACATTTATGTGGCCAAGTGTAAATGGAAACGTTTTAACATAGCTATCAGATAGATATCCGATCAGAGAAAACGAATGAAATGACCAGGTGCAAACCTTAGAGACATAGCTACTCACCGTCCATGAAACCCTTTTGCCGAGCATTCGTCAAAAGCATTATATCTCTGACATATTTCAGAGATTTTAAATATTTCCACCCAACAGATGCCATGGAGCCTCTCAAACGAAGAGCATAAAGTAAGTTGTGTTGATGTTAAACAAGCACTTATGCTTGGGTTTCTACCTGTTTTGAGAGTAAATAAATAAACACACAGGCTGAAATCTTGCAGTTATAACTGAAGTTGAAACTAAAAACACATGATGTCTGCTAAATAAATGCGATGAATTTTCTGTTATTGTATTGAGTAGAATACCAGCTAGAGGTAAGGACACTCAAAAACAGAAATTAAGTTGAGAAATGTTACGATTTCATTAATGTATGCTTACAACAAGTAACTTACACACAAAACTAAACAAACACATCATAAAAACCCATAAGAGGCATTTTTTAATGATTCTAATGACAAAAATCATCAAAAAAAAAAAAACATTTTGTTTGTGCATATTCAACATCAAGATAAGGTCCAAATCAAGACCACTGCCACGTTTATATTTAAAAAAATTACGTTAAAAATATTTAAATAGAAAACAGTTATTTAAACTTTGTATCTATCTATTTATTTATTTATTTATTTTACAATATAGCCTACATTTTGACAGGCCTATCTTGAGCAAATAAATGCCTTGAACGGCACAGAATGAGATCTTCCAATCTTTACACGAAAATTTTGATATGGTGAAATTACATTCGCGCATAATATCATTATAAATAGTTCAAAAGCATATAAATTGTGAGAAAATCCGAGAAACGACAACATCTGAGAAACATCTCACCGTCTGCTCACCGTCAAGACCTGTTTACGTTCTCCTTCTGTCACTGCAAGGTCCGGTGAACCCGATTCTGAAAGGATTCTGTGAATGGGCGGACCTTTGTGTGTTTTATTTATCTAACAACCAGGCAGAGCTCTAGTGAGGAAGTCGCTATTTCCGCCAGTGTTGCCAGACGTAGCCTACGATAATTGTATTTGTATTATAATTTTGACCGCTATACGACCAATAATAAAAAAAAAAATTCCATAATGTACGATAATTGTGTGACACTTCAAATGATGGTCGTTGTACTGGTAGAGAAAGAAAATACCCTCAATCATTAACAACAGAGCAAGATTCACTTCCTGTTCCTGAGCATTTTGATATTGACATCATCTTGTCACTGGTACTGAAATGTCTTGTATGACCAAAATTATTATGACCTTATGAAATGTGTCTAACTTTGTTACAGCAGTTTGTTAAGAATCTATCTATTGTCCATGAAGAAATGATTTTTACAAAGGTGAAATGTATGCATAATAAAATACAAAAGTGTGTGTGTGTGTGTGTGTGTGTGTGTGTGTGCCTTGGCATGTTGAAAAGTCATCTTCTTTTTGCAAAGGCTGCAAAAGCAAACATTGCTGATGCAAAGAAATTTAACAATACTGTATATGGTCATGTTCTGATTTCAAAAGCAGAAGGCATCCGTGAGATTTTATCTTCTTTATTCCGTGTTGTTTGTAAGGCCTGTTTTGAATCATATCTATTTAATGTTTTGTTCAATTACCTATTATTTATGGACAACGATTTAGAGGGAAGGGGTAATGCTGATTGTAAAATGTAAATTATTACAAAAAAATCTGAAAAGAGAAGGATGACCAAGGATTTAAGTAAAGAAATAATGGCTTTTTGCTTCCTGTTGACGCTCAAAAGAATGAAGAGCAACGTAGGCACTGTTTACTATTGAAAAACCAATAAAGTGGAGTCTACCATATATTTTTGTCAGTTTTATTTTGATAAACATGACACAATATAACATTACATGAAAAAATTATATATGCATACTTTTGTTGAAGCCACCAGGTCACATATTTCATATAATCTATAATAATGTGGTTTAAAATGGCTTTTTTTTCTCTCACCGTAATTAAGAAACTAAAACATTGTAGGCTATAAAAGTAAAGTAAATTAGTGCAATGTATAATATGAGTTTAATGAAAGGGAGCTTGAACATCTTATAGGGATACGCAATTACTTTCCCCCAATTTTCAACAGCTTAAACATCCAACATCCAAAGTCCTTTTGAAAACTAAAACCCTGAACGCTGAAAACGGTCTGAAAGAGTCCAGAGATGCTGCCTTTAATTAGTATGTGATGCAGAACCAGAGGCATCGTCAGTAAACCTTAATCTAGGTTGAGCCTATACAAGCTGTTAGGAACATATTAGCAGTTAGGTTACACTCTTAAAAATAAAGGTGCTTCACGATGCCGTAGAAGAACCTTTTTGTCTAAATGGTTCCATAAAGAAACTTTAACATCTGAAGAACCTTTCTGTTTCACAAAAGGTTCTTTGTGGCGAAAGAAGGTTCTTCAGATTATAAAAAGGTAAGGAAGAGATGGTTCTTTAAAGAACCTTTGACTGAATGGTTCTTTGTTGAACCAAAAATGGTTCTTCTATGGCATCACTGTGAAGAACCTTAAAGCACCTTTATTTTTAAGAGTGTACTTGCCTGTTTGTCAATGGAAGGAAGCCACACCCTATTTTAGAGATCCCACCCCCATTTGCTGCATTATGCCCTGCTCGGTTCTAATTTACATTACATTGAACTTTGCGTCTGTGTCAAGGTCTTACTGTGAGCTTAGCTAGAGAGGCACCATGGCTTTTGCTGCGTGGAAGTATTTAAAAACATTGAAATATTTTAGAGATGTAACCTATCTACGTAAAGGTTTTATGGATGGTGAGTGTGTTTCTCAGATTTTCTTGTTTTCAAATTTTTGGTGGCTTTTGAACCATTTCAGATGTAGCCTACAGTATAGAAAATTATAGAAATTCTGAACTTGGTAAGCTATAGGCTAAATTACCATGAGAATAAATTATTTCTCAATTTTCTATTATTGATAAACCGTGTTTATATTTGTGTTGTAAAAGCTTTTGGTTTTAGTTTTGTTTTTGGGCATCAGAAATGATGACTTCAGCAGAAGTGTAGCTATATAAATAATAAACAATTTCGAAGATCATGGATCTCTCTTCATGTCTATTAGTTTAATGTTAAAGGTCAGTCCCCCTGAAATTAATTTTAGTTTGACTTCCAAACCAGACTGGAGATCATGTGGTTAATATTAACAGTAATTAATATTCTGTAAATTTTACTTGACACTCAGTGAGGTGGTGTTGAGTTTTTATACTCCTACGCTTTCTTTCTTTCTTTTTTTTTAAATAATAGATTAGTGAAATACAAATGAATTTAAATTGAAAAAGTCCATGATCTGAAGAAAAAACCTTTTGAATGCATTAAAATTAAAATCTGATTATTTCTATTTCTCTGTGATTTATCTGCATGTTGTTAATCCAGTATTTGTTTGTGATCCTATATTTTTTAATATTGTAGAATTGTACAAAACAAAAATACTCAATTGTTGCCTAAATTAAATTTGATCAAATTTGTGTTGAAAACAGAATAATGTGAAGTTGAAATTGCGAGACAAAGTGGGAAGAAAATCATGGCCAACAAGCTGCAGTTTGATCATCTGAAAAATGAGAATGGGGAAATGAGACAGATGGAGAACAAACAGAAAGACCCAAAATCCAATTTATCAAAAGAAACAAAAACAGTAAAACGTGTTAGATGGAACAGCATGGAGATGACACCATTTTGTAAGTATTTTATTAAATGAACCATCACTGAAGAACACATGGCAAAGTCTTATTTTCCATTATCACAATGCCACCATGATGAAACCAGCTATATATTGTATGAGCTGTATGTGAAGATAACCTGTTTCTTTTTATCTTCAGTTCGTAATTGAGCTGTGGGTCTCAAGGTCCAGAATGAGGTGAGTTTGTTTCTGGCAGCAGTGATGATATAAATTGATCATGATATTCAAGAAAGTATTTTACTGCTGGCTAATAATGAATGAATATTCATGCTGCATGCTTCAGAAAACAACAGGACTTTCCCATATGTGACATCGGTTCATCTCCATCTCAAGCAACTTTTTTTGCTCCGTGAAGCATTTTGTTTCCTTCATGGCTGCACATTTGGAGCTGCTCCTTTGTTCCTGTATACAAAGCATGCACACGTAATTATTTTATTTTTTAAAGTCATGTTTGAATAACTGTTGCCCATACAATGTTTTAGGGCAGCATGCTGGCTCAGTGGGTATAGCACTGTTGCCTTTACAGCAAGAAGTTCCCCTTTTTGTGTGGAGTTTGCATGTTCAACCTGTGTCTAAGCAGTTTCTACCAAGTGCTCGGGTTTCACCCACAATCTAAAGACATGCATCAGAATAAGCATTATTTTTTTCTTTTTATCTCACTGTATTTCTATTTATAGCACTTTATCACCTGCACTTGTAACACTTGCATCTTTGCATCTAGTGCTCAGAAATATTGTTTTTATGAAGTATTTTTTTTAGGTGTTTTCTTATCTTAAATGTGTGGCAAACAGCTCGTTCAGATTGTTTATTATTAGCATTGTTTTAAATATATCATATGGCTACATCATCTTACTGATTTTCAATTTCAGAATATAAATACAATGATAGTTACTTGAGCTTAATGTATTCTATTGTATTCACCCTAAATGTCTGTTTACAAAGTATCTAAACACCTTTTTTGGAAAATATTTCGGCAGTCAATACTGTTACATGTGTATATGTTTTTATTTCTCAGTGTTAAAGTATTTTTAAAAGTTTTTTTCACAGTAAGCTTCAGCTCAGATTGAATTTGACAATTTTATTATTGTTCTCTTAGAAAAACAAAAACAAACAAGTAACTGTGTAAAGATAACAGTTGCATTTCAAAATCTGACACTTAAAAACATGTTGCATGTTGCCAGCATCTGTCAGTGCAAAACATAAACTGCCAATGATTTTCTTACAATTTTCTGCCTTCTGTAAAGCATCTCTCTTCTTCAAACTGTTGCTTTTTGGGTTAATGCGAATAGTTTATGTAAAATCATTTAAATGTATTGTTTGTTTTTTTTTAGATTAAAATATACTTTCTCCATTGATTGACACTTTTGAAAAGTAAAGAAACTTAAATTCTCTGTGTGTGTGTACCTATATCACGGTGGGAACTTAAACCTGAATACACACACGTCTCATGGAGACTCGTGTCACTGTGGGGACCTAAATTGAGGTACCCACGGGTAAACAAGCTAATAAATCATACAGAATGAGTTTTTTTGAGAAAGTAAAAATGAAAGTTTCCTGTAAGGGGTAGGTTTGGGTGTAGTTGGTGTAGGGTGACAGAAAATATGGTTTGTACAGTATAAAAACCATTACATATGGAGAGTCCCTACCAGACTCTCTGTGTGTGTGATCTGAACATGGATTTAATGTTTTTTTTTTTATCCATAAAAAAATAATCAAAAGATTAAATTCTCAGCCAATGGCTTCACAGGTTTTAAAAATCAGCACAAAGTGACATGATTAAATATACAATAAGGCATATCATCCTGACACCCAGCTATATGGAGTTTTGTCCTGTGTAGAGGCATGATATTTTAGTGAATTTCTCTGAAACCTGTCACAGTTTTAAGTCTGGATGTTCTGTAAAGAGCACATTCAACGCTTTTCAGAGATTCTAAATGTTTGAAAGTTTCACCATGACAACTCCCACTCCTTGGTCTGAAATTGGCTGACATTAATCTAGTGATCAAAATTAACACCCCTAGGGAAATATGATAATATTTTGTAATTATAATTTAAATCTGACTAATTTTCCAATTGTTTGTCATAAATCAACATCTCATGAAAATGTTATGGGCTTTCAAATCAAAATATGATTTTCTGTTAATGAAACATTAATTTCATATATGTCCACTGTAGAGAGGAGACCAGGCATGTTTAACTTAAAGCATGTTATTATGCATTTTGGGAAACAAAGCAAGTGAATAGGAAAAATAAATTATATAATCAATATTCCTATAAAATATTAGATATTATAATGAAAACCTCACCAAATAATTACTCCAATAAACAATGATACTGACAGCTGCAGATGAAGCTTTCAGAAAAAAAGACGAGCTTGCAGCGCCATCTTGTGGATAATAAAAGACAATCTAATGGACAAACTCGTGACAACTGAAGAACTACAAAAACAGAAAATAAAACTTTTGAGGGGGAAGAATACAAATGTAGTATGTTTGCTACAAGAACACGAGCACAGCTCCAAATGTGCAGTAATGGAGGACACACAAAATGTGTAAAAACTGAAGAAAGGATGGTGACCAAACCCCTGTCTCATTCTGGAGTTTAAGGTCTGGTTTTCTAAAACAGCATTAATATTCATTTACAAATATTAGTCAAGACTAAAATACATTCTTGAATATCATGATCATTCAGTGTATTATAACTGTGAATAATGTAAACTCACCTCATTCTGGACCTTCTCTGATACATCAGAATGACACTCTACAGCTTGATCCCCATACGGAAAGGTAATATATTCACATAGTTCTGTAGCCTACATATTTGATTACATGTGCACTGGAACTGTTTGTAGGTGTGTATTGCTACTATAGAGAGCTTACATTTCAAAGTACAGCTGTGCAATAAAGGTGTTCTATTCTGTAAATTCAGTATAATGAAAGAATGTAATATATTTAACTGATACAGTAATTGTCAGGTAAAATACAATTACAAACATTACAGTATGTCAACCATTGCCTTTTTAATTTCATTGTTACATTTAAAATTGTTATATTGCAAAGCAAACTATATTTTACATGCAGTATGCACATGCATCTTCAAGAAACGTCTAAAACACATCTCTTCCATCTTTATTTGACCCTCGAACTCTAGCATTCTCTATTCTAATTCCATTTTATCTGTTTTTCTTTAAAAAACAAACAAACACTTGACCCTCTATCACTTGCACTCTCTATTCATTTTCTAACTGCTTGTTGTTCTTTAAAAAAAAAACTCTAACACCAGCTTTCTGTATTCTTTTTTTATTCTACTTGTTTTCTTTCTATAAGTTGACTTAACTTAAAAAAATTTAGGAAACCCGTTGCCTTAAAATTATTAAGTAGCCTACGTAATAATAAAAAAAAAAAAAAAAAAAGTTAAGTGAACTTATTTTTTTAATCATCATTTACTTAAAATTTTTAAGGCAACGGGTTTCCTCAATTTTTTTAAGTTAAGTCAACTTATCACTTTTTACAGTGTGTGTATATATATATACAGTGAGGAAAATAAGTATTTGAACACCCTGCTATTTTGCAAGTTCTCCCACTTAGAAATCATGGAGGGGTCTGAAATTGTCATCGTAGGTGCATGTCCACTGTGAGAGACATAATCTAAAAAAAAAAATCCAGAAATCACAATGTATGATTTTTTAACTATTTATTTGTATGATACAGCTGCAAATAAGTATTTGAACACCTGTCTATCAGCTAGAATTCTGACCCTCAAAGACCTGTTAGTCTGCCTTTAAAATGTCCACCTCCACAATTTATTATCCTAAATTAGATGCACCTGTTTGAGGTCGTTAGCTGCATAAAGACACCTGTCCACCCCATACAATCAGTAAGAATCCAACTACTAACATGGCCAAGACCAAAGACACTAGAGACAAAATTGTACACCTCCACAAGGCTGGAAAGGGCTACGGGGAAATTGCCAAGCAGCTTGGTGAAAAAAGGTCCACTGTTGGAGCAATCATTAGAAAATGGAAGAAGCTAAACATGACTGTCAATCTCCCTCGGACTGGGGCTCCATGCAAGATCTCACCTCGTGGGGTCTCAATGATCCTAAGAAAGGTGAGAAATCAGCCCAGAACTACACGGGAGGAGCTGGTCAATGACCTGAAAAGAGCTGGGACCACCGTTTCCAAGGTTACTGTTGGTAATACACTAAGACGTCATGGTTTGAAATCATGCATGGCACGGAAGGTTCCCCTGCTTAAACCAGCACATGTCCAGGCCCGACTTAAGTTTGCCAATGACCATTTGGATGATCCAGAGGAGTCATGGGAGAAAGTCATGTGGTCAGATGAGACCAAAATAGAACTTTTGGTCATAATTCCACTAAACGTGTTTGGAGGAAGAAGAATGATGAGTACCATCCCAAGAACACCATCCCTACTGTGAAGCATGGGGTGGTAGCATCATGCTTTGGGGTGTTTTTCTGCACATGGGACAGGGCGACTGCACTGTATTAAAGAGAGGATGACCGGGGCCATGTATTGCAAGATTTTGGGGAACAACCTCCTTCCCTCAGTTAGAGCATTGAAGATGGGTCGAGGCTGGGTCTTCCAACATGACAATGACCAAGCACACAGCCAGGATAACCAAGGAGTGGCTCTGTAAGAAGCATATCAAGGTTCTGGCGTGGCCTAGCCAGTCTCCAGACCTAAACCCAATAGAGAATCTTTGGAGGAGCTCAAACTCCGTGTTTCTCAGCGACAGGCCAGAAACCTGACTGATCTAGAGAAGATCTGTGTGGAGGAGTGGGCCAAAATCCCTCCTGCAGTGTGTGCAAACCTGGTGAAAAACTACAGGAAACGTTTGACCTCTGTAATTGCAAACAAAGGCTACTGTACCAAATATTAACATTGATTTTCTCAGGTGTTCAAATACTTATTTGCAGCTGTATCATACAAATAAATAGTTAAAAATCATACATTGTGATTTCTGGATTTTTTTTTAGATTATGTCTCTCACAGTGGACATGCACCTACGATGACAATTTCAGACCCCTCCATGATTTCTAAGTGGGAGAACTTGCAAAATAGCAGGGTGTTCAAATACTTATTTTCCTCACTATATATATATATATAAAACCTTGCTATGTGTACTGCGTTGGGCTTACCAACGGTTGTCACAGCACTTGCATTTTATTGCTCTTTTGTTGGTTTTGATTGCTTCTATTGTCTTCATTTGTAGGTCGCTTTGGATAAAAGCCTCTGCTAAATGTAAATTTAATTAATAATTAATGATCTAGCCTACTTAAAATGACCACCATACCCATAGGTTTTGATTCCCCCCTCCCTTTCCTCACAGTGGTTTGGTCCACTGCCTGCTTTCCTCCTTTACGGATACACACACACGAGTCCGGTGAGAGAGAGCAAGTTAGTTATGTGTAAGTAGGCTGTCAAGGCTATTTTATTCTCTTTAAACATCGGGTGAAATGATTCTTTCTCTTTAATACAGATGATGCTGGATCATTAATAAATTAGTCATGATAAAAAAATTATGACATCTGATGTTTTTTCTATGAGCGATTATAAGGTTAACAAGTTTAATACCGTAGCTTGTCACCCACTACAACTAACATGGCGATAAGCCTGTGTGTGAACTGATATTAGGATATTGTAGACCTACGTGTTAGGTTTCGTTCAATATGATGTTAAGTGGCAGATCAGTGGGTTTAATGCGGTTGAATTAATGCGAAAGAGACATACTAGGTTTCAGACAAAACCTAAAATACTATGGATGACGCAAAATAATAATTAATATGACCGCGTGGTGAACCATCATATTTAAACACGGTCTCCATGCTATGTGCATGCTGTGTACACATATCTATCCTTACAAGTACAATTGTGGCTGTATTATTTGTGTTCCCTTCAAAAATTGCTCTTGAGAAATTTTACATTTATTGTCCCCCCCTACTGTCAGATGAAATTTACGCCCCTGACCATACCAATACAAGCGCTCAGCGTTATTTCCAAATACCTTTAAACCATCTCAGATTTTTTCTTATATCATGTTTTATTGTATATTGTACTCTTTATTGTACATATTGTACATGTGCATGCGATCCCTAAAGAATCGTGTTCTTTAGCCCCGGAATGAATAAGCGGAAGTGACCGTGCATATTGGATTAATATATTCTAATGTTCCAAATATAATTGTTTGCGCTCTACTTTAACACTGGATTTTGCTATAAACCATAAATCGTTGACTGAAACTTGTCAATTAATATCTGTTTACATGATGAAATTTTTTAAATGTTGCCCCGCCTTTTACTTCTCTAACCTCGTACTTTCTATGGTATCGAAAGCTTGGAAAACAGAAAGGAACTTTGCGAGTTACCCATCGTGCGTTGGTAGTGGCGTGTGCCGCAGTTTGCTTTTGCGAAACGTGATTGCTAAACAGTTTGCCAGAATATACCCTGACCTGTAAACAACTTACTCTGCCCTAAATCACTAAATTGTCCATTCAGTTTTGTCCTCTAATGTGACATTTTAGTTCTTGTCTCTGAGATCATGCTGTTGTTTAAAGTACTGAAGTCTCAACTTACACGGCTACAGTGTCAAATCAGTTTCTGAATTCAGTCAAATCAATAAATGTAAATAAATTAATTTTAACAATCGCAAAACTATATTAAAATATTTAAATGATATTATTATTAATATTAATATTAAAATAACTGAAATCTCACATGTGATTATATACCAATTAAAAAATGGGGACAATATATTTGTATGTTTTTGTTTTTTAATTGTTGTGGGTTCCATATATTAATATCATAATTAATAATTACAGCGATGTTTGAGGATCAAACTTACCCTAGTTTTTTTAATACAATCCACCAAAAATGACACTATGAAAAATAATAAATAATAATATTGCAAATAGCAAACTTATCAAAACAGTATTACAACCCCAAATCAGAAAAAGTTGGGACAGTATGGAAAACGCAAATAAAAAAAGAAAGTAGTGATTTCTAAATTTACTTTGACTTGTATTTCATTGCAGACAATATAAACACAAAATATTTCATGTTTTGTCTGGTCAACTTCATGTCATTTGTAAATATACATCCTTTCCTGTCATTCAGACCTGCAACACATTCCAAAAAAAGTTGGGACAGGAGCAATTTAGGGCTAGTAATGAGGTAAATTGGTTAAATAATGATGTGATTTGAAACAGGTGATATCAACAGGTGATTGTTATTATGATTTGGTACAAAAGCAGCATCCAAGAAAGGTCTAGTCCTTTAGGAGCAAAGATGGGCCGAGGATCGCCAGTTTGCCAACAAATACGTGAGAAAATTATTGAAATGTTTAAAAACAATGTTCCTCAAAGAAAGATAGGAAGAGATTTGGATATTTCACCTTCAACAGTGCATAACATAATTAAAAGATTCAAGGAATCTGGAGGAATTTCAGTGCGTAAAGGACAAGGGCGCAAGCTTAAGCTGAACAACCGTGATCTCCGATCCCTCAGGCGGCACTGCATCAAGAATCGTCATTCATCTAGAAGCGATATCACCACATGGGTTCAGGACTACTTTTGTAATGTACTTGACTGTCTCCAATAGAGAATGTGTGGTGCATTTTGAAGCGCAAAATGTGACAACGAAGACCCCGTACTGTTGCCCACCTTAAGACTTGTTTGCAGGAAGAATGGGACAAAATTACACCTGAAACACTTCATCACTTGGTGTCTTCAGTCCCTAAACGTCTTTTAAGTGTTGTGAAAAGGAATGGAAACATTACAAAGTGGTAAACGCTTTACTGTCCCAACTTTTTTTGGAATGTGTTGCAGGTCTGAATGACAGGAAAGGATGTATATTTACAAATGACATTAAGTTGACCAAACAAAACATGAAATTATTTTGTGTTCATATTGTCTGCAATGAAATACAAGTCAAAGTAAATTTAGAAATCCCTACTTTCTTTTTTTTATTTGCGTTTTCCATACTGTCCCAACTTTTTCTGATTTGGGGTTGTATATCAAAATTAATGTTTACAAAAACACATTAAAAATAAACAAATATGAGAACATACACAGGTGCTGGTCATATAATTAGAATATCATCAAAAAGTTGATTTATTTCACTAATTCCATTCAAAAACTGAAACTTGTATATTATATTCATTCATTACACACAGACTGATATATTTCAAATGTTTATTTCTTTTAATTTTGATGATTATAACTGACAACTAAGGAAAATCCCAAATTCAGTATCTCAGAAAATTAGAATATTGTGAAAAGGTTCAATATTGAAGACACCTGGTGCCACACTCTAATCAGCTAATTAACTCAAAACACCTGCAAAGGCCTTTAAATGGTCTCTCAGTCTAGTTCTGTAGGCTACACAATCATGGGCAAGACTGCTGACTTGACAGTTGTCCAAAAGACGACCATTGACACGTTGCACAAGGAGGGCAAGACACAAAAGGTCATTGCAAAAGAGGCTGGCTGTTCACAGAGCTCTGTGTCCAAGCACATTAATAGAGAGGCGAAGGGAAGGAAAAGATGCGGTAGAAAAAAAGTGTATAAGCAATAGGGATAACCGCACCCTGGAGAGGATTGTGAAACAAAAGCCATTCAAAAATGTGGGGGAGATTCACAAAGAGTAGACTGCAGCTGGAGTCAGTGCTTCAAGATCCACTACGCACAGACGTATGCAAGACATGGGTTTCAGCTGTCGCATTCCTTGTGTCAAGCCACTCTTGAACAACAGACAGCGTCAGAAGCGTCTCACCTGGGCTAAAGACAAAAAGGACTGGACTGCTGCTGAGTGGTCCAAAGTTATGTTCTCTGATGAAAGTAAATTTTGCATTTCCTTTGGAAATCAGGGTCCCAGAGTCTGGAGGAAGAGAGGAGAGGCACACAATCCACGTTGCTTGAGGTCCAGTGTAAAGTTTCCACAGTCAGTGATGGTTTGGGGTGCCATGTCATCTGCTGGTGTTGGTCCACTGTGTTTTCTGAGGTCCAAGGTCAACGCAGCCGTATACCAGGAAGTTTTAGAGCACTTCATGCTTCCTGCTGCTGACCAACTTTATGGAGATGCAGATTTCATTTTCCAACAGGACTTGGCACCTGCACACAGTGCCAAAGCAACCAGTATGTGGTTTAAGGACCATGGTATCCCTGTTCTTAATTGGCCAGCAAACTCGCCTGACCTTAACCCCATAGAAAATCTATGGGGTATTGTGAAGAGGAAGATATGATATGCCAGACTCAACAATGCAGAAGAGCTGAAGGCCACTATCAGAGTAACCTGGGCTCTCATAACACCTGAGAAGTGCCACAGACTGATCGACTCCATGCCGCGCCGCATTGCTGCAGTAATTCAGGCAAAAGGAGCCCCAACTAAGTATTGAGTGCTGTACATGCTCATACTTTTCATTTTCATACTTTTCAGTTGGCCAAGATTTCTAAAAATCCTTTCTTTGTATTGGTCTTAAGTAATATTCTAATTCTCTGAGATACTGAATTTGGGATTTTCCTTAGCTGTCAGTTATAATCATCAAAATTAAAAGAAATAAACATTTGAAATATATCAGTCTGTGTGTAATGAATGAATATAATATACAAGTTTCACTTTTTGAACGGAATTAGTGAAATAAATCAACTTTTTGATGATATTCTAATTATATGACCAGCACCTGTAGACTAAAATTATAGGCCCTATTTATAAATGGTGGATTGCTTTACTGCAGCAACAAACGCAGGTGAACAGCTATCCACTTTAATTACGACAGTGATATTTAACACAGTGCTTTCCGCTCATTAACTGCAGGAGGCTCCAAAGTCCCAAAAATCCTAAAGACTTAGATTAGTTGTATTAATAGGTTTAAGCTGGTTTAATTAGGGTTGGAGCTAAATTCTACAGGACAGTGTCCTTATAGGAGCTGAGTTTGTCACTCCAGAATATAAAATAAAAGTTGATGATAGGTTTAAATATGTTATTTCTTGTTTGTTTTTGCCAAAATATCAGGAAGCTTTTCGAATTTTTCGTTGTTTTTAAACTATATTGACGGGGTAGAGAGAGGTGACAAGTATCCACCTTATTTTTAATGTAGAGTGGGTGTGGCTATTTGTAAATTGAATGTGCGAGGCTTCCGGTGTCATTCCCTTCCGTTTATTTTACCTGTGTAAATAAGAAGTCTGTTGGCTGATATTGCAAACTGGTATTTGTTGTCATATTATTTGATTATAATAATCATAAACACTGTTTTGTTTTGTTTTGTTTTTTGTTTTAGCTCAAATAGTTTTACTGTTTACTGCATTTTGTTATTCTTAGTTATTTATAGCAGTTAATGAAAAGGAAGTTTCGCACATTCACAGAACATATCATATTTCTGCTTAACAAAATAAGGTGGATGTTTACTGCTTACAGCTGTTGATGTAATTTTTAGTTTTGAATGCAAACCAATAGTGTTTCATAATTGGGATTTTTGTAGCAGAAAACAATACACAGGAATGTTTTATTTTCATTAGGCCTAAATTTAATCAATTAATAAACATATTGATATCCAACAGTGCAAAAAGCCTAATTACATTTTGCACTGAAATAGTTTGTTCATATTTTGTTTCAGAAATGTCATCAAGAAACAATACCATTAAAAGGAAAAGCTCTCCAGTGTCTTCACTGACCAACATGTTTTGTATTTTGTAAATATAAACAAATCTCACTTGATACGAGATTTGACCCGCTCAGCAGTCTGTGGTCGTCTTATTCTCTTCTTCATGACGTGCCATACATTTTCAATAGGAGACATGATCTGCACGGTTCAAGTCACCTGCTTATTGTGGAACGTTTCAAAACAATTTAACGTAGATATTCTAATCTTTTCACTGTTATTTTGCATTGTTTATTTATTTATTTATTTGAGTATGCTGAATCCAGCCAAATTGATTTATATTTACAAAATTAAGTTGGTCAGTGAGAACACTGTACATATTCTCTAGTTTAAACTGTTTGCCTAAATGGTGCTTAATTTGCTTAAATAATAACTGCTTCTTGAAACGAGTCACTAATGAACATAAAAGGATAGTAGTACAAACAGACACTTTGTTTTTCCACAGTGAAAAACTGGGCTGTTTTAATATAAACATGTTTATAAAACATGTAAACATTCATTTATAATATTTCAGAAGACTACTCGTGCATCCTCTCACACAGCATGAATCGAATCCACAAATAAGAGCTCCTAAAAATGTATGCATTATAAGTTCACAATATGTTATTTCGTATGCTTATACAATACAATTCACAAACACATAAAGGTTATTTTGTATCTGTAATTTAATGCATAAATAAATCTGTCGTGATGTACTTCAAAAATATACATTCCAACTGACATTTGTATTTTTGTCTTTTGCATGCACAGATTTATTTATCAAGATAACATAAATGTTGAAAAATGATTAGATCTACAACATTTAAATGCTCTTTGTAGAGACTTACAAGAAACATCATTTACGTTCTCCCTAACAATACACATTTACATGTACATATTTGCATCGTTTCCTTGAGTCTGGAAGCTGTTTCATCCAAAATGAATAGATAAAATGTTAAGATAAGTTTTTTATTTGGTTTGACTGCAGCATGACTAACTAACGTAAAGGGTGCAATAGGGCTGAAAATAATTAACTATAGAAAAAGAAATTGCCACATACAGTATCATCTGTATTTCTTCTTACCCGTGTTTAGTACCAGTTTCTATAGTTACTCATTGATTCATTGTTTAGTGTCAACTGTTCCTTGTTTCCTCCCTCAGTTAGTATTTATGTTTCTGTTTGGTTCAGTTCTTTGTCAGTTCCTCTTGTTATAAGGTTTGGTTTTCTGCACTTCTGTGTTTCAGTGTCGGTTTTGTTTTCATTTAATAAAACTGTGTAGCAAATACTTCCTGAATGTGACAGAAGAACAAACCTAAAGCATGGATCTAGCAGTGGTTCAAACCTCTTCTTCACTCATAGGGATTGTTTTCTTGAGGATCACATGAGTGACTTTTAAGATCTGGTGGTAATGTCACGTATCACCTGTATATTTCTGGTGCTGGATTCACAAAACTTCACTTAAAGCAAAATATAGGAGATCTTATAAAATATTTAGGAGCGTAAGAAACAGAAAAACCAGTGTGTGTGGGTGAAGATTATGCTAATGAACTGCATCTATTGTAATCCTTTAACGTTTAGCTCATTGTAACAATGCCATGTGTTTAAGTGAAAAGACCATAGAAACTAATATTGACCTGGTTTTTCAATAACATTCCATCCTCACCAACGAAATACTTAAATCACTCAACAAAGTATGTATGACTTTCTTTCTTCTGCAGAACATAACAAGATTCTTTAAAGAATAATGGAGCCCAAACAACACTGAACCCATGGCTTTCATTTTATGGACAAACTCACTTTAAGATTTGGTAAGATAGTTGGTTTAATAATTCCTTAAACATCCCTTTATAATTAACTGGCAAGTAAATGATGTAAGCTAAAGTTTCAATTTCTAGTAATGTCTATTAAACTTTAATTTGCTCATAAAGACCCTCCCCTTTGAAAAGCTATAAAATGAGCTCTGAAACAGGCTCGTCATTTCATTCACCTCCTGATCAAAGATGGATCTGCAAATCTCAGTTTTTCTTCTGTTCAGTCTTTTCACTGCAGGTACAAAGATAAATATGTTTATAATGTTACTGGCTACAAATACAGATCACTAACATCTCTGTTTTATTACTAAAGGACACTCTCTCAGCTGTTATGAGTGCTCAGGTCAGACGGGTTCTTGTGCAAATCAAAGTGTAAAAACATGTCCCAGTCAGGGGCGTAAATTTCATCTGACAGTAGGGGGGGACAATAAACGTAAAATTTCTCAAGAGCAATTTTTGAAGGGGACACAAATAATACAGCCAAAATTGTACTTGTAAGGATAGATATGTGTACACAGCATGCACATAGCATGGAGACCGTGTTTAAATATGAGTTCATGGTTCACCACGCGGTCATATCGGGCCGAACGGTTCTAAGAACGGTCAGGTACGGTTCCAGTTGTTTTTCACGTGAGCCTGGTACAGCGCGGCACGATTACAAACCGTTCTCGGCCCGGAATTCTCGGCACGGTTAGAACCGTACTGAACCGTGCTGGTAGAGTGCGTGTGCATGACGTCGCCACTCAGGATCTGTCACTTGTCTGTTGCCTGGCTGCTAGTTTTTCCGTAGCTTGCTAAGCGCGCTATTTTGAGCAATGTAAACACAAATTAGTAATAAAATCTGAAGAAATTTCTGATCATCCTCCATAACGCGGTGGTTATTTACACCTCATATCATATGTAAACACTTGTGTTACCACGGCAACGACTGATGCATTCCACAGAGATCCGTTATCAGCCCCGCAGTGGAAAACGAAACCGTATCCGTGCTGACTGGCCCGGAACGGAACGGTTAAGCAAAGAGAACCGTTCGGCCCGATAGTGGAAAAGCGGCTGCACAGCACGGTTCAGCACGGTTGTCTAACCCTGCCGAGAACTCCGGGCCGAGAACGGTTTGTAATCGTGCCGCGCTGTACCAGGCTCACGTGGAAAAACAACTGGAACCGTACCTGACCGTTCTTAGAACCGTTCGGCCCGATAGTGGAAAAGCGGCTTATAATTATTATTTTCGTCTGAAACCTAGTATGTCTCTTTCGCATTAATTCAACCGCATTAAACCCACTGATCTGCCACTTGACATCATATTGAACGAAACCCAACACGTAGGTCTACAATATTAGCCTAATATCAGTTCACACACAGGCTTATCGCCGTGTTAGTTGTAGTGGGTGACAAGCTACGGTATTAAGCTTGTTAACCTTATAATCAGTCATAGAAAATACATCAGATGTCATATATTTTTTTGTCATGACTAATTTATTAATGATCATCTGTATTAAAGAGAAATAATCATTTCACCCGATGTTTAAAGAGAATAAAATAGCCTTGACAGCCTACTTACACATAACTTACTTGCTCTCTCTCACTAGTGATGGGTCGTTCTTGAACGATTCGTTCATTTTGAACGAATCTTTAATGTGACTCGGGAAGAACGAGTCGTCTCAGGGAGTGATTCGTTCAGTCGCGCATGCGCAACATCCTATAGGTTCTGTACTGGAATTAGTTCACCTGTTTCGAGTTATCGGGTTTGAGTCGTTCGTTCATCACGTGAGAGCCTCATACACTAACCTATGCAGTCAGAGCCGGAAAGAGAATTGATTAGTTCACCTGTTTCGAGTCATCGGGTTTGAGTCGTTCGTTCATCACGTGACAGCCTCATAAGCTAAACCAATGCAGTCAGAGCCGGAAAGAGAATTGATTAGTTCACCTACCGAGTCATCGGGTTTGAGTCATTCGTTCATCACGTGACAGCCTCATACACTAACCTATGCAGTCAGAGCTGGAAAGAGAATTGATTAGTTCATCTGTTTCGAGTCATCGGGTTTGAGTCGTTCGTTCTTTTGTCACGTGACCACTTGCGGATCAGTAAAATACTATAAAGTAAAACTGTATTTTTGTATGTTGGATCATATTTATCAAAATATGTGTAATAAGCATTTTCCTAGAAAATGGTCTGTTCATTTCTGTCACTATGTTACTGTTTCTTGAGGATCTGTGTTATTTTATAAATAAATAAAACCCTGTTATAATAAAATATTGATTGATTTGTCCTTTCACTGTCTTTGTCTATCAATAAACATATAATATAACTATTAAAAAATCCAAGCCTAAAATGACAAAGCACTTATAGTTTGTTCATTTTTACTCCAATTTTGACTTTGCTGGTATAATTGTTTTTCCTAAGCAGACTTGACATATTGGTCTAATGTTTGTATAAGAAGATTGGTCAAAAAGGACACAATGACATAAAGTGAAAGCAAATAACATTTTGAATATGAATGATTAATGTTAGTTTAAAATATTAAGGTTATGATCTGGCTCTGTGGCTTTAGTATATTTTAATTTTCTTGTATTTTTTGTTTAAATTGTTTTAATTCATTTTGGAATAGTTATCCTCTTTGCTAAAGCTTTTTCTGGCACAAAAATAAACAATAAAAAAACAATTCAAGAGTGTGTACACACAGTCTTAATGTCTAAAGTGTCATATGTTACAAAAGTATAACACTATAGTCTAATCTAAAGGGTTAACTCAAAAGACATAAATACAACAAGGTATTGTATTTTATGAAGATTAGACTCAAAAAAATTTTAAAAATAAATTAAAGCATAACCAACTCTTTATAATCTTTATTACTACATTCAGTATTATGGAAAAGAACCATTGTGACAGAGATTAAAAGCAATAATTTGAGACCAGAAATGCATCACATAACTGTACGAGTAAATAATAACGTTCTCGGCCCGGAATTCTCGGCACGGTTAGAACCGTACTGAACCGTGCTGGTAGAGTGCGTGTGCATGACGTCGCCACTCAGGATCTGTCACTGTTGCCTGGCTGCTAGTTTTTCCGTAGCTTGCTAAGCGCGCTATTTTGAGCAATGTAAACACAAATTAGTAATAAAATCTGAAGAAATTTCTGATCATCCTCCATAACGCGGTGGTTATTTACACCTCATATCATATGTAAACACTTGTGTTACCACGGCAACGACTGATGCATTCCACAGAGATCCGTTATCAGCCCCGCAGTGGAAAACGAAACCGTATCCGTGCTGACTGGCCCGGAACGGAACGGTTAAGCAAAGAGAACCGTTCGGCCCGATAGTGGAAAAGCGGCTGTACAGCACGGTTCAGCACGGTTGTCTAACCCTGCCGAGAACTCCGGGCCGAGAACGGTTTGTAATCGTGCCGCGCTGTACCAGGCTCACGTGGAAAAACAACTGGAACCGTACCTGACCGTTCTTAGAACCGTTCGGCCCGATAGTGGAAAAGCGGCTTATAATTATTATTTTCGTCTGAAACCTAGTATGTCTCTTTCGCATTAATTCAACCGCATTAAACCCACTGATCTGCCACTTGACATCATATTGAACGAAACCCAACACGTAGGTCTACAATATTAGCCTAATATCAGTTCACACACAGGCTTATCGCCGTGTTAGTTGTAGTGGGTGACAAGCTACGGTATTAAGCTTGTTAACCTTATAATCAGTCATAGAAAATACATCAGATGTCATATATTTTTTTGTCATGACTAATTTATTAATGATCATCTGTATTAAAGAGAAATAATCATTTCACCCGATGTTTAAAGAGAATAAAATAGCCTTGACAGCCTACTTACACATAACCTACTTGCTCTCTCTCACTAGTGATGGGTCGTTCTTGAACGATTCGTTCATTTTGAACGAATCTTTAATGTGACTCGGGAAGAACGAGTCGTCTCAGGGAGTGATTCGTTCAGTCGCGCATGCGCAACATCCTATAGGTTCTGTACTGGAATTAGTTCACCTGTTTCGAGTTATCGGGTTTGAGTCGTTCGTTCATCACGTGAGAGCCTCATACACTAACCTATGCAGTCAGAGCCGGAAAGAGAATTGATTAGTTCACCTGTTTCGAGTCATCGGGTTTGAGTCGTTCGTTCATCACGTGACAGCCTCATAAGCTAAACCAATGCAGTCAGAGCCGGAAAGAGAATTGATTAGTTCACCTACCGAGTCATCGGGTTTGAGTCATTCGTTCATCACGTGACAGCCTCATACACTAACCTATGCAGTCAGAGCCGGAAAGAGAATTGATTAGTTCATCTGTTTCGAGTCATCGGGTTTGAGTCGTTCGTTCTTTTGTCACGTGACCACTTGCCGGATCAGTAAAATACTATAAAGTAAAACTGTATTTTTTGTATGTTGGATCATATTTATCAAAATATGTGTAATAAGCATTTTCCTAGAAAATGGTCTGTTCATTTCTGTCACTATGTTACTGTTTCTTGAGGATCTGTGTTATTTTATAAATAAATAAAACCCTGTTATAATAAAATATTGATTGATTTGTCCTTTCACTGTCTTTGTCTATCAATAAACATATAATATAACTATTAAAAAATCCAAGCCTAAAATGACAAAGCACTTATAGTTTGTTCATTTTTACTCCAATTTTGACTTTGCTGGTATAATTGTTTTTCCTAAGCAGACTTGACATATTGGTCTAATGTTTGTATAAGAAGATTGGTCAAAAAGGACACAATGACATAAAGTGAAAGCAAATAACATTTTGAATATGAATGATTAATGTTAGTTTAAAATATTAAGGTTATGATCTGGCTCTGTGGCTTTAGTATATTTTAATTTTCTTGTATTTTTTGTTTAAATTGTTTTAATTCATTTTGGAATAGTTATCCTCTTTGCTAAAGCTTTTTCTGGCACAAAAATAAACAATAAAAAAACAATTCAAGAGTGTGTACACACAGTCTTAATGTCTAAAGTGTCATATGTTACAAAAGTATAACACTATAGTCTAATCTAAAGGGTTAACTCAAAAGACATAAATACAACAAGGTATTGTATTTTATGAAGATTAGACTCAAAAAAATTTTAAAAATAAATTAAAGCATAACCAACTCTTTATAATCTTTATTACTACATTCAGTATTATGGAAAAGAACCATTGTGACAGAGATTAAAAGCAATAATTTGAGACCAGAAATGCATCACATAACTGTACGAGTAAATAATAATAATAATAATGACTATGCACCCGTTTGTAAGGAAGGTTGTAAATTAACTAATTTCTCTGCCCAAAGCTGTCACGTCACGTGACAAAAGAACGAACGACTCAAACCCGATGACTCGAAACAGATGAACTAATCAATTCTCTTTCCAGCTCTGACTGCACTGGTTAGTGTACGAGGCTGTCATGTGATGAACTAACGACTCAAACCCGAATGCTTGTCAGATAAGAGGTGAGGTGAGCTAAGACCCAGGTAAACGATGAATTAATCTTTTCTGTTTCTTATAGCATTATAGTTTGTAGTGTGATCAACGTTTGCATAAGTAGTAGATGTGTTAGGGAAGTAGCATGTAACATTTTAATTATATTTTGCTAAAATGAACGAAATGAACGAAATGACTCGAAAAAAGATTCGTTCATTTTGCTGAACGAGACTCAAAGGTCCGAGTCAGTAAAATGATCCGAACTTCCCATCACTATCTCTCACCGGACTCGTGTGTGCATCGGTAAAGAAGGAAAGCAGGCAGTGGACCAAACCACTGTGAGGAAAGGGAGGGGGGAATCAAAACATTTCTGAACTTAAAACTTTTTTTGCGTTTATTTTGTTTTACTAATCACACAATTATTTTAAGTATATGTCCATTATATTATTTTCAATACACAGAGTCGCTTGTAATGATATTTTTAGGGGGAACAAGCCTCAGATAGGGGGGGTCCTGTCCCCCCCGTCCCCCCCCCGGGATTTACGCCTATGGGTTTCATGCATTTTCATTGAATTTTGTCATGGGACATTTAAAAAAATGTATTCACAAATGGACAATTTTACCTGATAAAACAAAATAAATGTTCATATTTTGATTACTGAAGTCTGTATTGCTGTAGATGTGTTATTTTAGTCATTTTAATTACTAAAATTTCTAGTTTAAATTTCCAACCCATTTTGGGTTACATTAACCCAGCACTGTAGTAATTTCTAACCCATAATTGGTTTAAAATGGCAACCCAGCATGCTGGGTCAAACATGTAACCCAAATAGATGGGTTAAAACAACCCAGCGCTGGGTACGTCCCTTTTTTACCCAGCGCTGGGTTGCCAAAATAACCCAAATTGGGTTGTTTTTAACCCAGCATATGAAATCAGTGTCACATTTTCATTTGTGAGGTGATGGTAAATTAAGTGATGGTCAATTGTCAGCTCTCTTGGTCGTCAGGTCGTGTGATGTATGTTGCTGAACTGTATTCAAATGTTATAAATATAAAAACACCACATTTTGAAATTTAACTGCAGTATGTCAATTTAGTTTATTTGTGTGTGCTGCGCTCATAGACTTTAGAAAACGGCGCTCATTTGTTTGATTTCTCCTCGAGAAGCTGCGCAAGCCTCAAAAGTTTAAGGTCCTTGCACCCTGACTGAGTCCGAAACTGTCGTATTCGTTTTTTCATATTCGTCATTTGGTGGCTCTCAATTGTCAAAAACACCCCTCAAAATATACGGATGCGAAAAATCCTGTAAATTTAGCAGTGTTAATAACAGAAAACGGAATGAAAATAAGTAAAAAACAAACAAAAATTACAGTGGCATTCACTATAAACATTTATTATAAACGCCCAGACTATGGAGAATATATACCCAGTCAACACTTGAGATCACGCGATGATCACAGTGACAACACAACATTCTCATACGGTGATACTCACAGTGTGAGTAATATGTGAGCTCATTGTGAACTGAAAAAGATGAGTGGGGTTCTTATTTCTGTCAGACATCTACAAAAGCGCTTATTGAGAATTAACAGAGATTTAGATGATGATGTTTTATTGTTTTGTTTGACGTTACCATCGCGGTGAGTAGTATTTGCTTTAGTTGGGCTCTTGACCCTTGACTTTACAACATTGTATTTTTTGGGGCTGCTGTAACTGTGTTGGTAAAGCACACTTGTTATGGCAAGGAAACCCAAAAAGAGACTGCAACCAGGTGATATTGGTTTGTTATTGATGACAACAACACGGTCATCACCTACACTCAATATGCTGTCTTGGTGAGGTTTTATTAATCTAAAGTTTCTAAATAGAATGGCTCCGTGATTATGCAGCATATGATCCAGCAGTCTCATAATAGTTTACAAAGGATTATAAGAGCATAAGCATCAAACATTATTAACTACCCTCTCATTTAAACAAAGAGAGACATCAAGAATCAGTGTATAAATCTCAACAATGGTGACAATCAAAAGCTTCATGCTGCAATGCATGCTGGGTACCTAGTCTCTGTGCAGTGAGTGCACTTTGACCTCACATTAGTATGAGCACACAGTGAGGGCGCTGTGAGGTTACACTTTTAGCTCACTGTTACCTCACATTGTGACCTCATCACAAGTATCCTGTGAGCTCACGGTGACATCACTGTGAGATCAAATTGTTGACTGGGTAAACATCTGTTATGTGAAATAGCTTAATCAGGACAGTATTAAATAAACAATAACATGCAATTTCCATGTTCCCTCTTATTTTGTTACAATTATTAACATTTTGTATATTCTGCAAGGGGCATGTAAATTTATGAGCACAGCTGTATTAAAGTAAAAAGATTATAGAAACTAATGGTTTTTCAATAACATTCCATCCTCAGCAATGAAATACATCACTCAAAGTACAGCACGTATGACTTACTTTCTTCTGCAGAATATAAAAAGATTTGGTAATACTTTAGAATACTGCTCCATCATTAAGGAACAAGTGACTAATGCACTGTTAACATTCTAGTAATTCTAGTATTCTAGTATTAGCAGAGACAAGAAACTCTGATTAACGATTTAGTAGCACTCAGTTGAAACTGGTAGTTCACTGTTAGCTAATCAATAACTACTATTCTTTTTTATATATCCTGGAAAACTACTAAGAACTACTGTATACAGGTTCATAATTAATGTGAATTATGCATAATGTATAATTAATTCTAAAGTGAAGATCATGGTAACCCACGAGTAATGACTCAAGTAATACCAAATCCTTCTAAAGGAACTATTGATTACCTGGATCAGTATTCTAAAGTGAAACCATTACAACTCCCTAATATTGACTGACGTCATTGTAATTTTTGAGATATATGTAAGGTTTTGGATAGTAATGACTTAATTGTTACTACATCCTTCTTGAAATTACAAAAATTACAAAAAATGTAAATAAAAAAATTTAACTGAAGATCACTGTAACGCACTAGTAATGATTTAAGTGTTACCAAATCTAGCAGAATGAATTAGAATCAGAATCAGAATCAGAAGAGCTTTACTATCACGCTGCTACTGCGAGGAGGCAGGGAACACAGAGACGTAGGAGTCGAAGGAATAACAGTCTTTAATAAACAAACCAAGGGGTAACATGGGGCAGGCAGGAGACACACGCAGCACCATCAGTAGACGAATAATACCAGACAAGGAAACATGGGGCAGACAACACTAAAATACAGGGCTTAACGAGGGGTAATTACAAGACACAGGTGAATCAAATGACAAATCAACGAGAGAGTCACGGCCACGGGGAGCACATGGGAGAAAACACAACAAAACAGATCCATATTCCTGACAATTACCAAGTATGTTTACACACACAAGGAATTTGACTTGACGACAGGCGCTTCCAGTGCAGAAGAAAGTACAGACTTAGTGCAGACATACATAACACAGTATGGATGGAATATAACACTAATATGAGAAAAAACTGAAATTAAATAATGTACTATTTACAGAAATTGAAGTATAGGAAAAAAATGTAATTGTTTAGATAAATGTACAGACATGTTATAAGTGTGCAGATATGTTATTTACAAAGTGTGCAGTTTACAAGTGTACAAATTTTGGATTCTGTGTATAAATATGTCAATTACTAACCAGAACCTTACAAAAACCTCAAATGTTTACAATGACTTCAGTAATTACTAGTGGGTTACCATGACCTTCACTTTAGAATAAATTATACATTATGCATTATTCATATATTTATTATGAACCTGTTCTTAGTAGTTCTTGGGGAGGTTTGAAAAATAGATACTGATTAGCTAATATTGAACCATATATATATATATATATATATATATATATTTGTGTGCTTGGGTTGAGGAATTGAAGATCACGTTTTTTTGTTTTTTTGTTTTTTTGTTTTTTTGTTTGGAGGATGTTTAAGCAGAAAGTTTTTTGTTTTGTTTTGTTTTTGAACACTTAGTTAAAATTGTGTGGTTAGTGGTAGATATGTTTTTGTCTTATATGTTTTTCAAGTTTCCAAATGAAAACTTTCCAAATTTTTGTCAAGTTCAGTCAGTTCAAGTTCTGAATTTAGGTTTTTAACAAAGAGTAATATGAACTAAAGCGTTCACAGAAACAAACTAATGCTAGAAATGACAACTGCTATATAGGCTTTTCTCTTTTCAGTTGACTATCATAAATAATTAAATGATTTCTATAAGATAAATGACAGGTAAAATACTTTGCCGTGTCTCTTTAAGAATAATAAAAATATCACAAATAAGCTTGACAATTATTAAAACTTTTATTGACACCTTATTTCATGTACCAATACACGTTTGACACATTTTTGGAAAATTAAGTACAGTTAATGAAAAGAATGTCAATTATAATGTGTCACGAATCCGGTCTGTGAACTTCCATTCACTCACCACCAGAGGTCACTCACCCACCACAGTTACTCTTGCACTACACTAACTGTTGCACATCACCTCTGGACTCCATTTCCCATCATTCATTGCACTGATTGCACACATGGCTGATTGCACTAATCACACACACACCTGATCCTACGCACACACTGATTACATGCCCTATTTAAACCCTGGACTTTCTTTCCCTCTCTGCCGAGTATGTATGCATGTATTCCTCTCCTAGTGATAGCTACTCTACAGAGCCCTTGTTAGTTATCCTAGTCTTGCATTGCCTGTTTTCCTGTGTTTGTTTTCTAGCCTGTGTTTCTGTTCAGTTCCTGTATTGTCCTGCGTTTTCACTCCCCTAGTGTCAGCTGCTTTACGGAACGTTTGTTGTTTTCTAGTCTTGTTCCCAGTATTTACCCCTGACTCACTCTGTTTATTCCCTTGCCTGGATTATAGCTCGTGTACCTGGATTATCTCTCTGCCTTGCCCTTTTGGATACTGTTCGCCCATCGTCGACCTTCGCTTGCCCTAGGTTTACTCTTTGTCTTGTCCCTGCCATACCTGTTTGCCATTACTCGACCCTGCCTGTATTTATGACCATGCCTTTAAATAAAAGCTTGCACTTGGACCCGCACGTCTCACGTCTCGTCAGCCACTTTACATAATGTAAATTTTATAAGATATAAAATTTTACTAAAATGTGATTTTACATAAAGCAGAGCAAAAAAATAAATTAAATAAACTGACAAGAAGTCAGTAAAACAAGATTTAAAGATCTGAAGACAACGGTTCCCAAAGTGGGGCTTAAAAATAATGTGGCTACAATGCATGTATAACTCAAAACACTTTATTAAATAACTCCTGACCATTCATTATTAACATTACTGCTGTTCTATCTGTATACATGTTGCTCTCTTCTGAACTCTTCGCTCACACAAAGTGTTCTCTCCTAATATATTCAGCAACCCCCAGTTATAACTGATATAACCAATCATAGAAAGGAAGTGTAACTGATTCATTATTGAAAAATAAAATTGCACTGTATACACTTAAGCTAAGACACTTCTCTGGATGTCAAAAAAGTGTTAAAAGTTAAAACAACAACTCAACTCAACAACATGCAGGCAACAGGAAACTACAAAAATAAAACATTTGAGGAGGATGAATACAAATGTACAGTATGTTTGCTAGAGGAACACAAGCACGGCTCTAAATGTGCAGCCATGGAGGACATGCGAAATGTTCAAATACTAAAGTTGTCCAGGATGTTGGCGTGAACTCACCTCATCCTGGAGCTTCTCTGATTCATTAGAATGAGCCTCTTCAGCTTGATCACGAGAGACTGAGATATCAGTGAGAGAAAAAAAATCAACAGTATGTGGATGTCCAACAGCAGGTTTAAATTAACTTCATAATAGAAAAGGTTGGTGTTATGATATGTTATGGTGTTATTTTTTGTAATTTCTCATAAGTGAGAGATAATCGAGGCTAATACAACACTCACGCGTGGGTGAAAGACGATCCATGCTGTTGCATCTCTCAGGCTTCACTGTGTTTGTGTCTCTTGACCCTTTAGTTTGAGACTCCTCCTGTTTGTTCTTCATCTTCTTGTTCTTCTGATGATTGAACCGCGGTTTGTTGGGCATTATCTTCTTCCTAACTTCTCACAATTTCCTCTTCACACTTTTCTGTCTGTTTTAAACAACATTAAATGATAACATTTTTAGGAAACAATCCAAATCTTTTCTAAAGAGGTCAAACTGAGATGTTTAAGTGACGGGCACTTGAGATACACCTGTGGTCTGCAGGCTTAATTTTCAGTAGCCTACCATTCAGGCGTTTCGCGCTAATATTTATTTAAATGGTAAACATGAACTAAGTAAGTTTACAAATACAAACAATCCAAAACAAAAATATTAAAAGCTGAAATGCACTACATAATATAAAATATTTGTTACTGAATAAGCAAAAATAAGCCCCTACACTGTCATTATAGCCACCAAAGTGTAGAAAATGTAGCTTCTTTGATTGTAAAGCGTTTCCGTGAGAATGCAGAACAGAACCCATGAGCTTGATTAAAGTCTTCTTGAGCTCTTTTTTAACTTGCACGAAACTTTGGTCATCCCTGGAATTTTAGTTTTTATCCCCGGACTCCAGTGATATTTTAAAGTATTAAGGCTATTCCAATATAACATCAAATGTTAGCTCCATGTGCATCACAGAAGATTTGACTAAAGCCCCGAATATCCACTGACCATAAAGTTCTGTTCGAAAAAATGCATAATTCTAGAAGAATTGTTTGGTTTATTGGAACATTACAATTAGCCCAAGTCTATAACTCGCTTAAAAGATTAGTTCACCCAAAAATGAAAATTAGCCCATGTTTTACTCACCCTCAAGGCATACCCTCCTAGCCCGTACACACATACTACCATAAGATCTCAGGAATTTTGTGGATTCATATTTAAATAACTCCCAGTTTTTACAAAAAAGACTGTTCTACAGTTGCTTTCTTTAGAAAATATTTAAGTAAATGGTTAATTTCTGTTTGAACATGTTTGTTTTTTAGATATGAGCCACTAAGCTTCCAAGAATAGAATAGAATTTATTTATTGTCATTGTACACAAGATACAACGAAATTGCAGAGCTTCTGCATAAGGTGCATGGTACAATAGGATGTTCTGGCTATTTCTCTCTCAAGTGCACATATATTAATTCGTATTAAAATTGCTTTATGATCTGTCAAAGGGGTGAGATGAGTAGAAATAGAAATGTCATCTTGGTTTAAATCCTTTGATACTAACCAATATTCAATGTGTGAATACTTACTAAGATTCTTTGTTACTAAGTAAATCCCGGATCATCAGGAAATCTTTGCCTCCAAGTATCTATAGTCCATATCTATCTATTAATGATTTTATCTTTGTAGTTACCAGGGAATCTCTACCAGGGGGCCAGCGATCAATTTGACTATTAATATTAAAATCTCCTCCAATTAAAATATGCGCACTAGGAAATATAGTCAACCAGTATTTAATTCTATATGTTCTATCAAATCAAGCAGCCTCACCGCCCTTCTCAGCTGTACGCTGTTAGCTCAGCCCGAGGACGGCTCTATAGTCTTCCAACACTATAGAATCTTTAGTACTTCTATTCCTCAGCTGCGCAGTATACCAGACACCACTCCCAAGTTGCTCTTTGCAGGAATAAAAGTTTTATTCACGGCCAGGAGCCCACTGGTCACAACAACCAAGAGAGACTCTCTGAACAGAAGGATACATGAACATTTAAACCTTGTAGTCGAGTAAAAATCAATGCACTGTAATATGTCAATGTAATACTGATCAGGGCTGCGTTTCCCGAAACCTTCTTAACGCTACGTCGTTCGTAAGTTATATCTTAAGTTGTACCTTGACGTTAATACGTGTTTCCCGAAACGTTCTTAGTTAAGTACCTTCTGTAAGTCATTCGTTCGTAAGGTTAGTCTGAACCACTCTTAGCTATATCTTATCGTTGTTCACAGTTCACTCCGCTAGTGGCCATCACTGTGCAAGAAGCTTCTTCACATTTCAGTCGATACGATTGTAATTCTGTGGCAAGAAAAAGTGCAGAACCAAATAAATATTACAATTCTAAAGTTGTAATACACCTTTAGTTCAATTAGTGTTCAATTAATTGAAGTATTTTTATGCAAAAAATAAAAATGTCATTATACTGATGGTTGTTAGTTTTACATTATAATATACAAAAGCACGTCGGCTGGCAAACCATTAGGAAGCACATAATTAGGAGTCTATTTAAAGGGAATGAATGTGATGGGGAGTTTGGTCAAACTATGGCAGCGAGACAGCGAATAGTTGTCCTAAATCAAAGACGGCTGCGGAGCCTTAGTGTATGTGCACTATTTCATAAACTTTAGTCCCCTGGCTACCATATCAGAAGATACAATTCTACAAAACTTTCGCCTGCCACGAGAGTAAATTCAGCAGCTTTTACATCTTGTTGGTCCAACTTTGTCGAGACAAAGCTCTCCGTTTTTATGCTGTGGGGAGTTTTCTGGAGGTGGTTGGGGATGGATGGGCTGAGTAAGACCTCGGTGTGGCGGTGTGTTCACTCAGTCACAAACATCCTGCCCCGTCACGCCACCAATTATATATGTATGCGGTAGTATGCCTATACAAAGTGATAGAGGCAATAGTAATTGGCCTTGTGGACGGTACACTTATACCCATCGCCAACCCATCAGCGCTCGACCAGGCCATTTGAACATCTGAAGCTCCCTCAGCGCAAACACAAATATGCTGATCGGGACAGGTGCTCCTAAATATTTTTTCATAGTCGACTCGCACGTAGTAGTTTTCAGTGGCAAATGCGGCTGAAATGGTCACACTGTAGAGCCCTGATTTGCAGCGTTACAGTAGGTTAAGTCATAACATGGAAATTTGATCGTGAATCGTGTCATCGCGACATAACACTTACTTACTGTGTGTGTTTGAAAAAAAAAAAAAAAGAGGACGTAATCGTTTTCTGGGGTGTATTTTACCCCAGACCGCCAAAGAGCAAAGAAGTGAATGAATGAAAACGCGAGAGCAACGGTAGATTTGAAGCTCTGAAGAGATGACTCGCCTTGTGATTGGCTGAATGTTAGTTCACTCAAATCTAAGTAACAAATCGGAGAACGTGGGTGGAAATATTGGCGGTGGGTTAAAAAATTGCGGGGGACAGAATCACTTGTTTCTAAAAGTGCGGGGACATGTCCCCCTCCCCCCCTCCCCCGGTTGCTACGCCCTGGCCGTGAGGTTGCGGGTTTGCACACTTGCAAAATTATACATACATACTGTACACACACACACACACACACATATATATATATATATATATATATATATTTATTTATTTCAACTTCGATATCAACCTATTCAGCACCACCGCCATGGACAGCACCTGCTAACGTCGCACGTAAAAGGTTTACCTTAAGCAACATCCTAAGGTACACTCTTAAAAATAAAGGTGCTTCACGATGCCATAGAAGAACCTTTTGGTTCCATAAAGAACCTTTAACATCTGAAGAATCTTTTGTTTCACAAAAGTTTCTTTGTGGTGAAAGAAGGTTCTTCAGATTCTAAAAAGGTAAGCAAGAGATGGTTCTTTAAAGAATCTTGGACTGAATGGTTCTTTGTGGAACCAAAAAGCGCTTTTATTTTTAAGAGTGTATAGTTCAGGGAACACACCTAGGAAAGGTATACCCCTAGTTAAGGTGTACCTTTAGAGTCTTCGTAGCGCGCTAAGAGACACCGTTATTGGGAAACGCAGCCCTGGTCATTGGTTTGTCATATGACTACTAGTTCTACTGTTTTAAGCACTTTTTGGTTAAGTATAGATTATTTAATCATAGGGACACAGTCTTTGATTTGAATATCCTTAGTCTGCACTTTTCTGAACATTCTATGTTGAACATAGAATATGTTGAACATAGAAATATATGTTTGACTCCTTCTGAGGCCATTATATAAAATATTTTCATCACAGTGGCATTTAGTTTGCTTAAACAAATGACCTTAGAACTTCCTTTTTCGCTTTTTCGTTTATGGCCAAGACACAAACATACCTGCTTTTCTTGCAGCAGCTGCAGAAAGTTTGAGCAGATAAATGATCTGAAACTACTAATATTAGGGTTAAATGCTATACTTTTTAAAAGTCTATTGTCTATACAATCAAGTCTGTTTGACTCTTTCTTTGTCAGAGAGAAAAAGATGAGCTGGAGCCTTGACCTGAATGATTCCTGATCAGAGGACACTTAAACAGGTTTCATTGTGTAATTGTATTTCTGTGGTTATTTTATAAATGTTCATGAATTTGTGATTTTTTCCTCAGAAAATGCATGATTGTCCCCAGTATTAAGATTAAGTATTACGAGTCAAGGGCATGTAAACTTTTGAACGGAGTAATTTTTATAAATTCAGTTATTATTTTGTCTTGTGGAGAATATATAAACATCTGTTATGTGAAATAGCTTATTCAGTACAGTATTAAATAAACAATAACATGCAATTTTCATGATCCCTCTTATTTTGTTAAAATTATTAACATTTTGTATATTCTGTAAGGGGCATGTAAATTTATGAGCACAACTGTATTAAAGTAAAAGATCATAGAAACTAATGGTTTTTCAATAACATTCCATCCTCAGCAATGAAATACATCACTCAAAGTACAGCACGTATGACTTACTTTCTTCTGCAGAATATAAAAGATTTGGTAATACTTTAGAATACTGCTCCATCATTAAGGAACAAGTGACTAATGCGGGAGTTTTCTGGAGGTGGTTGGGGATGGATGGGCTGAGTAAGACCTCGGTGTGGCGGTGTGTTCACTCAGTCACAAACATCCTGCCCCGTCACGCCACCAATTATATATGTATGCGGTAGTATGCCTATACAAAGTGATAGAGGCAATAGTAATTGGCCTTGTGGACGGTACACTTATACCCATCGCCAACCCATCAGCGCTCGACCAGGCCATTTGAACATCTGAAGCTCCCTCAGCGCAAACACAAATATGCTGATCGGGACAGGTGCTCCTAAATATTTTTTCATAGTCGACTCGCACGTAGTAGTTTTCAGTGGCAAATGCGGCTGAAATGGTCACACTGTAGAGCCCTGATTTGCAGCGTTACAGTAGGTTAAGTCATAACATGGAAATTTGATCGTGAATCGTGTCATCGCGACATAACACTTACTTACTGTGTGTGTTTGAAAAAAAAAAAAAAAGAGGACGTAATCGTTTTCTGGGGTGTATTTTACCCCAGACCGCCAAAGAGCAAAGAAGTGAATGAATGAAAACGCGAGAGCAACGGTAGATTTGAAGCTCTGAAGAGATGACTCGCCTTGTGATTGGCTGAATGTTAGTTCACTCAAATCTAAGTAACAAATCGGAGAACGTGGGTGGAAATATTGGCGGTGGGTTAAAAAATTGCGGGGGACAGAATCACTTGTTTCTAATAGTGCGGGGGACATGTCCCCCCCCCGGTTGCTACGCCCCTGGCCGTGAGGTTGCGGGTTTGCACACTAGCAAAATTATACATACATACTGTACACACACACACACACATATATATATATATTTATTTATTTATTTATTTCAACTTCGATATCAACCTATTCAGCACCACCGCCATGGACAGCACCTGCTAACGTCGCACGTAAAAAGGTTTACCTTAAGCAACATCCTAAGGTACACTCTTAAAAATAAAGGTGCTTCACGATGCCATAGAAGAACCTTTTTGGTTCCATAAAGAACCTTTAACATCTGAAGAATCTTTTTGTTTCACAAAAGTTTCTTTGTGGTGAAAGAAGGTTCTTCAGATTCTAAAAAGGTAAGCAAGAGATGGTTCTTTAAAGAATCTTGGACTGAATGGTTCTTTGTGGAACCAAAAGCGCTTTTATTTTTAAGAGTGTATAGTTCAGGGAACACACCTAGGAAAGGTATACCCCTAGTTAAGGTGTACCTTTAGAGTCTTCGTAGCGCGCTAAGAGACACCGTTATTGGGAAACGCAGCCCTGGTCATTGGTTTGTCATATGACTACTAGTTCTACTGTTTTAAGCACTTTTTGGTTAAGTATAGATTATTTAATCATAGGGACACAGTCTTTGATTTGAATATCCTTAGTCTGCACTTTTCTGAACATTCTATGTTGAACATAGAATATGTTGAACATAGAAATATATGTTTGACTCCTTCTGAGGCCATTATATAAAATATTTTCATCACAGTGGCATTTAGTTTGCTTAAACAAATGACCTTAGAACTTCCTTTTTCGCTTTTTCGTTTATGGCCAAGACACAAACATACCTGCTTTTCTTGCAGCAGCTGCAGAAAGTTTGAGCAGATAAATGATCTGAAACTACTAATATTAGGGTTAAATGCTATACTTTTTAAAAGTCTATTGTCTATACAATCAAGTCTGTTTGACTCTTTCTTTGTCAGAGAGAAAAAGATGAGCTGGAGCCTTGACCTGAATGATTCCTGATCAGAGGACACTTAAACAGGTTTCATTGTGTAATTGTATTTCTGTGGTTATTTTATAAATGTTCATGAATTTGTGATTTTTTTTTCCTCAGAAAATGCATGATTGTCCCCAGTATTAAGATTAAGTATTACGAGTCAAGGGCATGTAAACTTTTGAACGGAGTAATTTTTATAAATTCAGTTATTATTTTGTCTTGTGGAGAATATATAAACATCTGTTATGTGAAATAGCTTATTCAGTACAGTATTAAATAAACAATAACATGCAATTTTCATGATCCCTCTTATTTTGTTAAAATTATTAACATTTTGTATATTCTGTAAGGGGCATGTAAATTTATGAGCACAACTGTATTAAAGTAAAAAGATCATAGAAACTAATGGTTTTTCAATAACATTCCATCCTCAGCAATGAAATACATCACTCAAAGTACAGCACGTATGACTTACTTTCTTCTGCAGAATATAAAAAGATTTGGTAATACTTTAGAATACTGCTCCATCATTAAGGAACAAGTGACTAATGCACTGTTAACATTCTAGTAATTCTAGTATTCTAGTATTAGCAGAGACAAGAAACTCTGATTAACGATTTAGTAGCACTCAGTTGAAACTGGTAGTTCACTGTTAGCTAATCAATAACTACTATTCTTTTTTATATATCCTGGAAAACTACTAAGAACTACTGTATACAGGTTCATAATTAATGTGAATTATGCATAATGTATAATTAATTCTAAAGTGAAGATCATGGTAACCCACGAGTAATGACTCAAGTAATACCAAATCCTTCTAAAGGAACTATTGATTACCTGGATCAGTATTCTAAAGTGAAACCATGACAACTCCCTAATATTGACTGATGTCATTGTAAGCTTTTGAGATATATGTAAGGTTTTGGATACTTAATTGTTACTACATCCTTCTGAAGAAATTACAAATGATTTGGATCAGTATTCTAAAGTGAAGATCACTGTAACGCACTAGTAATGATTTAAGTGTTACCAAATCTAGCAGAATGAATTAGAATCAGAATCAGAATCAGAAGAGCTTTACTATCACGCTGCTACTGCGAGGAGGCAGGGAACACAGAGACGTAGGAGTCGAAGGAATAACAGTCTTTAATAAACAAACCAAGGGGTAACATGGGGCAGGCAGGAGACACACGCAGCACCATCAGTAGACGAATAATACCAGACAAGGAAACATGGGGCAGACAACACTAAAATACAGGGCTTAACGAGGGGTAATTACAAGACACAGGTGAATCAAATGACAAATCAACGAGAGAGTCACGGCCACGGGGAGCACATGGGAGAAAACACAACAAAACAGATCCATATTCCTGACAATTACCAAGTATGTTTACACACACAAGGAATTTGACTTGACGACAGGCGCTTCCAGTGCAGAAGAAAGTACAGACTTAGTGCAGACATACATAACACAGTATGGATGGAATATAACACTAATATTAGAAAAATAAAAAAATTAAATTAAATATTGTACAGAACTATATACAGAAATTGAAGTAATTGAAAAAATGTAATTGTTTAGATAAATGTACAGACATGTTATAAGTGTGCAGATATGTTATTTACAAAGTGTGCAGTTTACAAGTGTACAAATTTTGGATTATGTGTATAAATATGTCAATTACTAACCAGAACCTTACAAAAATCTCAAATGTTTAATGATTTCAGTAATTACTAGTGGGTTACCATGACCATCACTTTAGAATAAATTATACATTATGCATTATTCATATATTTATTATGAACCTGTTCTTAGTAGTTCTTGGGGAGGTTTGAAAAATAGATACTGATTAGCTAATATTGAACCACATTCGACTAAGCACTATCACTTACTAATTCATTAATCAGAGTTACTTGATAGATACTAGTAGTTACTAGAGTGCTTATATTGCATTACTCATGTGTTCTTGTGTACTTATTTATTAATGACGGAACAGTTTTCTAAAGTGTTACTGTTGTTTTTATGTTCTTGCTGTCTTAGTTTCGGTTATTCTGTTTTATATATAACCGAAACTAAAACTTTCAAAAAAAAGTTTAGATTTACATTTTTTTTTTGCATAACTGAAAACATTCAGTGGTCAACAAATTTTCCACTTGCAAATTAATTATAGATATGACCTAAACAACACTTCCTTGCTATGCAAAATTGGGTATGCAATGTGTCATTTGTTAACATTAATGTATTAATTAACATGAACAAACAATGAACGATGCATTTATTACACCATTTATTAATCTTTGTTAATGTTAGTTCATGAAAATACAGTTGTTCGTTGCTTATTCATGTTAGTTCACAGTTGTGATTTTAATAATGCATTAGTAAATGCTGAAATTAACATTAATTAAGATTAATAAATGCTGTAGAAGCATTGTTCATTCTTAGTTCATGTGAACTCATGTAGTTAACTAATATTAACAATGAACCTTATTGTAAAGTGTTACCCAAAACTGTTATGTAAAATCACATGCATGCAGATCAGGTTGAATGAGCCATTGGGTATAGGGCAATTTTACAGTAAAGACCCTTGGACCAGATGTGTAGAATGAAGACCAGAAGTCAAGAGATTTGATCAAAAATGAAGAAATTTTACTGAAGATAGTTTGCAGTTTCATCAGCAGAAGTCAGCTTCAACACTCGCGATGGAGTTCGTAGGCCGCTCTGCGTACATGTTCTAGACACCAATAGTTATACTCGAACAGCGGTCTCTAATTACGTCAATACATGGGTGAGCAAGATTCTGGTTGGTAGATAAACTTCACCAGAAAATCTCGACACATGGACGTAAAACTCGAAGCATCTTTTAGTGATTATATTTGGTGATAATTGATCAGAGGTCAGACGCAATAGGTCTCTCCACAGACGTATATTTGTTACCCTGGACATCAGGGTGACGGCAAATGACGATTTCCTCCTAGAGCTCTCTCTCTGCATCTAGCTGCAAAGATAGACATTCACACACATACGCAGGGAACACTTATCTGTACTTCAAGGTTGCCGGGCTCTGCCCTGAATATTATCAAATATGATTAACTACACACACAAAATGAGATCAGCTTCTTAGAGAGTAAAAAGGCAGACTAAAGCCATATTCAACTTATTTTCTAACATGCATCAATGTAACTTTGATCAATTATTATTCAAGAAATATTATAATTAACATTATTATTAGGGCCATTGTAGATCTGCAATCCATTCCTTCAGGTAACACTTTAGAATACTGTTCCATCGTTAAAGAATAATTAGACACATGAGTAATGCAATATAAGTACACACAAGGAATTGTTTGTTTGTTTTTAATTGTTTTAAAATTTATTTATAAATATGTCAACATAGAAAGTGTTTCCAATAGTGTATTGAATATACAAGCTTTACAATATTTAATGATCTCTACTATTTACACAATAAGGTTCAATGGTATAAAACTACTAGTAAAAAGGCTTTAAATTTAGTGTTTTCTCATTTCACACAAATGTTTACATTTCAAATGATATTATGATGATGTAGAACATTCAATGCATGCTATAATAAATTCTGTCCAGAAAAGAAGTTGTGTCAGCTATGAGTTCATTTCAATCCATCATACTGAACTTATGACTAAATGTTGCCCCGAAGCAGCTGGTAAATCCAGCGGGATACTGACTCATCTGGTCACAAGAGCTCGACAGTCAACCAATTGTCTTCTTGAATGTGATTTTTCATACTGTTGTGATGCAGTAAAACTGGTCATTTATCTCACATCATCTCAACACATAACCGGACAGGTATCACACATTCAGAAGTCCATGTTTATGTTGCTACAGCCATATCACCCTGCAGCCCAAGACCGGTTGCCCATGAAGCTAAGCAGGGCTGAGCCTGGTCAGTACCTGGATGGGAGACCTCCTGGGAAAACTAGGTTACTGCTGGAAGAGGTGTTAGTGAGGCCAGCAGGGGGTGCTCACCCTGTGGTCTGTGTGGGTCCTAACGCCCCAGTATAGTGACGGGGAAACTATACTGTAAAAAAGCACCGTCTTTCGGATGAGATGTTAAACCGAGGTCCTGACTCTCTGTGGTCACTAAAAATCCCACGACACTCATCGTAAAAGAGTAGGGGTGTAACCCTGGTGTCCTGGCCCAATTGCCTCCTCTGGCCCTTGTCAATCATGGCCTCCTAATAATCCCCATCCACTTGATTGGCTCTGACACTCTCTCCTCTCCACCTGTAGCTGGTGTGTGGTGAGTGCACTAGCGCCATTGTCCTGTGGCTGCCGTCGCATCATCCAAGTGGATGCTGCACACTGGTGGTGGTTGAGAAGAGACCCCCCACATGATTGTAAAGCACTTTGGGTGTATAGCTATTCACAATAAAGCGCTATATAAAATGCTTCATTCATTCATTCATGTGCATTGGAAAACCTTTAACAAAATTAAGAATGACAATTTCTGTGTGGTACTGAATGTTTTCTTTAGTATGGACGTTTTTTCATCTAAAATGAATATTAAAAAAAAAGTTTAGATTTAAAGTTTTTTTGTATAACTGAAAACATTCAGTGGTCAACTAATTTTTCACTTGCAAATTAACTATAGATATCATATGACCTAAACAACACTTCCTTGCTATGCAAAATTGTGTAAAATCACATGGATGCAGATAAGGTTGAATGAGCTATTGGGTAACACTTTAGAATACTGTTCCATAATGTGGTAGTTCACTATTAGCTAATCAGTAACTATTTTTTCATACCTCCCCAAGAACTACTGTATACAGGTTCATAATTAATATGAATAATGCATAAGGTGTAATTAATTCTAAAGTGAAGGTCATGGTAACCCACTAGTAATGACTCAAGTATTACCAAATTCTTCAGAAGGAATTACTAATTATTTGGATTAGTATTCTAAAGTGAAGATCACGATAACTCCCCAGTAATTACTGAAATCATTGTAAACATTTGAGGTTTTTGTAAGGTTCTGGTTGGTAGTTAATTTAGCTAGATTTGGTAACACTTAAATCATTACTAGTGGGTTACAGTGATCTTCACTTTAGAATGCTGATCTAAACAATTTGTAATTTCTTCAGAAGGATGTAGTAACAATTAAGTCATTACTATCCAAAACCTTACATATATCTCAAAAGCTTACAATGACGTCAGTCAATATTAGGGAGTTGTAATGGTTTCACTTTAGAATACTGATCTACGTAATTAGTAGTTCCTTTAGAAGGATTTGATTATACTTGAGTCATTACTCGTGGGTTTCCATGATCTTCACACTTTAGAATTAATTATACATTATGCATAATTCACATTAATTATGACCCTGTATACAGAATTTCCTAGTAGTTTTCCAGGATATATGAAAAATAATAGTAGTTATTGATTAGCTAATAGTGAACTACCAGTTTCAACTGAATGCTACTACTAAATCATTAATCAGAGTTTCTTGTTTGTTCATAGTAGTTACTAATGTTAACAATGCTTTAGTCATTTGTTCCCTTGTAGTTATTCATTAACGATGGAACAGTATTCTAAAGTGTTACCAAAGATTCTTTAAAGAATAATGGAGCCCAAACAACATTGAACCCATGGCTTTTATTTTATGGACAAACTCACTTTAAGATTTGGAAAGATGGTTGGTTTAAATAGTCATAATTCCTTAAACCTCCCTTTATAATTAACTGGCAAGTAAATGATTCAAGCTAAAGTTTCATTTTCTAGTAATGTCTACTTCTGTTAAGCTTTCGTTTGCTCATAAAGACCCTCCCCTTTGAAAAGCTATAAAATGAGCTCTGAAACAGGCTCGTCATTTCATTCACCTCCTGATCAAAGATGGATCTGCAGATCTCAGTTTTTCTTCTGTTCATCCTTTTCACTGCAGGTACAAACAGTATTTATAATGTTATAGATACAAATACAGATCACTAACATCTCTATCTGTTTTATTACTAAAGGACACTCTTTCAGCTGTTATGAGTGCTCAGGTCTGATGGGTTCTTGTGCAGCTCAAAATGTAAAAGCATGTCCCAGTGGATTTTCAAAGTGCATGAGTTCAACAACAGTGGCACAAGTTGGTAAGTCCAATATGATGGATTGAAATTCACTGTTAACTGATGAAGATGGTGTTGGTGAACCATGGTGTTGCTGCTTCAATGGAAATGTAATTTCTCATAGAACTGCTGATTTCCTCACAGAATTTATGATTGTAATCACAGAATATTCTATTTATATTTCTGCTACTTAATTTGTTTCTCTCAGATTTTTATGCTAACAATATAATTAGTATTAAAATTGAATGAATTAAGATTCAATCAAATTTAATCAAATGAGAAAATACTACATTTTGATGTTTATAAATATATTTTCTGTCAAAATAATGTGTTGAACCATTCATGTTTTAGGTGAAATCAGTAGTAAAGTGAAGATTAAAGCCTGTGCTGCTGACTGTGTAAGTGGATCCATGAACCTCGGCATTGCAAAGACATCTTTTGCGTGCTGTAACACAGACCGGTGTAACCTCCAAGATGCTCCAGGTATCATGCTTTACTGACCATATGCAAAAAAAAGCAAAAAAAAGTCAACACTCATTTTACTTGCAAAGGAGATCAGGAAATATAAATTATACAATACAGAGTGCAGCTTGTCATTTGTGAATTGATTGATTGGAGCAGCTAACAGAGTGTTATTTCATTACATGTTATATTTTGTACAGAAGATAAAACAATGAATGCTTTTGTCCTGTAGATCCCTCTAATGTCCCCAATGGAAAGACTTGTTACTTTTGTGATGAGAAGAGCTGCTCAAACATATTGAGCTGTTCAGGGAGTGAAGACCGCTGCTTTAAAGCAACAGGTGAGAATCTGGAAAAGAAAAAAGTCATTTTTTATCTCTCTGATGTTTGAGATCACATACAGATCACAGTTAGTTTCCAACTTAGACTGTCTTTTCTTTATTTTCATCAGGGACTTTTGGGGGCCAGTCAACAGTTATAAAAGGCTGTGTCTCTAAATCTATTTGTGATGCTGAAACATCAGTTAGAGATGTTCAGGGAGCCTCATGCTGTGAGGGAACCTGTGTAACGGTGCTCAGAGCGTCACTCAGAGCTTCCTGTTCCTCTGCTGTTCTCTGCTCTCCTTCATCCTGCTGCACTGAATCCAGCAGCTCTTCACAGTCTACAATCAGACACACTGTACTGAATATAGAGCCTGTACTTTCTCTGAACTATGCATCTTTGGTGTGTTTCTATGATTTTTTGCTGTGACATTTTGATGTGACATTTTATGAATTAAAACACTACAATTAATACAGCCCGCCATGCTGTAAAAAAATCATAAATAATTACTACAAAATTGTCTTTTTATTCTTTTAATTCTTAAAATAAAATAAAAATTAAATGATCATTATGTTCAGAATAAGCATGTGTGATAATTATTTAATTATTCAAACAAGACAAACTTTTTAGTTTTTCTGCATTCCCACTTAAAGGAATCCTGTTCAGTTACAGATCATGAAGGCAATAAGGGAAAAATTTAGATATATAGGCCTATGTTGAGAAGTAATATTTTGCAAATACATGTCAATATTTTTCACTCAGTATATTTTATGTAGCTGCCCCCTAATAATCGACTAAACATTAGTTGAGGAGAAGAGTCGACAAATTTTTTTATAAGTTGGTTAGTCAATTATCAACAATCGTTGTGTTTCGAAAAATAAAGAAAACAAACTCAATGCATTTTCTGCCGTCTCGGTCTCCGTGAACAGGAGCAGGTTCCAAAAATGAACTGAAATTCGCCGTATAGATTTGCCTCACAGACATTAGAAATATCTCTATAGAAAGCTTGAATATAAATGTATAATTAAGGAATTAAAACATTTTAGGCAGGTGGGTGGTAAAAAAATATCACATGGAGTAGCCTATAGTAGTAAATGTTAAATGTAAAGTATAATTCAGTGTAGGCCTATGTAGCCTAAATGCATAGGCTATTGCATTTTGGCAAAATATGGCTTAAATCAGGGGTTAAAGCAAAAAAAAAAAATCCTGAGCCTGAACCTTTTTCCCGGGTTGGGGTTTGGTTGCGGGGGTGGACACATACGCAGGGTTATTTGGCAAACAAACAAAAAAAGAACATTATTTGAATGATTTTCCTTGAAAGGCTCAGACTACTGAAATTGTTTTGTTCAAAAGAAATAATGGTAAATTAAATACTATATATAAAATAAGAAATATACAAAGACAGTTTACTACAGAAAACTACAGTTCAGTTCAATTGATGACAACAAAAACAATAAAATGCTTCAAGAACTGGAAACTTAAACAGGGTTCGTCCAGATACTGCAAAATGAAATTCCAGGACTTTCAAGCACTACTTTTTGGTTTTCAAGGACTAAAATCAGATAAAAATTGCTTAAGAAAAGAATTAAATTTATAATAAAACTAATATTTTCTTTTGTGGGGTCTGAGTCAAAATATCCAATACCCAAATATAATATTTCTCATTTGTATAGAAAATTCTGGCAAAAGCTTCAACTTAACAAAAGCACCAATATCATACCAAAACTCCTGAGTGTATTGACATGATCAAAATAAGTGTTCCACTGTTTCATCAGCATTTAAACAAAAAGAGCATGATAGCTCTACATCAGCTCTAAACTTTTGTATAAATTTCTTGACAGGATAAAACCTGTGGATCAGTTTAAAAGACACTTCTTTCACCTTATTTGTGAGAAAGAATTTTTGCTGTAGTGACCATACTTTTTTCCAATTGAAATTATCAAATAAATTATTCCAAAAAAAAAGTTATATGTGGAGCAGAAATTAAGTTCTCAAGAAATAATGATCTTATAGTTCTTGTTTCTTGATGCAGAAAGGCAAATTTGACCAGCAGGAGTGTCACAGGGATTAAGAAAGGATGAAGTAACTGTTGAAGAGTACCTACAGTTTTTAAGAAGCATACACAAACCAGAAGGAATAGCTCCCATAACTACAGCGAATTCTTTTGGAGTTACAGGTATTTGGTATTTCGAAAGAAATTCTGAATACCTGAGCAAAAGACCTTGATTGTTAAACAACTGCTACACCAAAACCAAACCATTACTAAACCAATTATCATAATACAGAGATTTGTTCTTAAATAAAATGTTCTTATTGTTCCAAATAAAACACCTCTGTGGCGAAAAATTATGTTTATAAATTAAAGCCCATGCTAGAAGAACCTGTCGATGAAAGTTGGAAAGTTTGATTGGGAGTTTCGATATATCATAATTACACATTAAAAGAAAAGGAAGACCACCAAACTGTGAAAAAAATAAGTTGAGGAAAAGCATTCCAAATAGAAGTTGGCTTAGTATTGCTTCAGCCAATTCATTTTAAATGTATTGTTAAGGGAATCGAAATAAATGCAATTCAAACCACCATTATTATAGGAGTTTAATATGACTGATTTTCTTATATAATGAGTTTTGTTTTTCCATAAAAATTTTATTAAGACATCATTAATTACTTTACATGTGGGCTTCTCCACAAAGAGAGATTGAGCTGCGTACACTCTCAGAAATAAAGGTACAAAAGCTGTCACTGGGGCGGTACCTTTTCAAAAGGTACACTTTTGTAACTATTAGGTTCAAATATGTACACTTTAAGTACTAATATGTACCTTTAAGGTACCAAAATGGACCCTTTAGGTACAAACATATACCGTTTGAAAAGGTCTTTATTTCTGAGAGTGTACACCAAACGAGACAGACCTTCTGCCTTGATAAGCAGTGTTCTGCCTTTTAAAGACAAATCTCTTTGTAACCAGCAATTGCATCTTCTTTGTGTTTTTGCAATAATAGGTTTAAAATTGGCTCAGCACCTATGCTCATCGTCGGTTCAATTTTCATTTTGGATATATTTTTCAACCATGACGGGACGTGTCGGAGGGACGTCTTTTCAACAGTCATTAAACGTCAAAATGTTTGCTGGGTTGAAGTGTAGATATCAAACTGTGTGCATTCTAAACTAATTTATTTAAACTTCTGAATGTCAAACTTGGTCAAAACAAGTGAAATATCTTCCTCAAGAGGGCGGTAAACCGCACAATCTTTGTCATGCTTTGCAAGCTTTATTTTCTCAATCGTTCCATTTCAATAACTTTTGTTGTGCTATAGTTCTGTGAATAAAACCAACATCTAAATGTTCTTGTATAAACCAGCAATAAGACACACCCCTTAGATTTAAGATTTATTTTGTATACATTTCACAAGTGAAGCATTTATATGGAATATTGTGCTTTTTGCTCTTCGTTTTGCACTTTGCAGACGCGGTGCCTATCCTGCACTATTACATTATAAGGTCTCAGTTACAATACCTAAAGGCAGATTAAAACAGATAAAACACATTGTGTGTTCTCTTCTACATTTGAAAACAATTACAACACAGTATGTTTCTTGTCATTGTCCTAAATTGTTAAAGAACTATTGAAGATTTCCGAGGCTGAATCTCTGACAAATGTAAAACTTCAAACGTCAAACCAACTTTATATCAGTAAGTTAAATATAAGGCTATCTGACAGACATAAGACTGCATTACTTGATAAAATATATAACCTCGTCCGCATTCGTTTATGGAAGCTGAACAGGATGTTTCTTGACCTGAGTCACCACTTCTCATAAACACGGCGAATGGATAGACGGTTAGCTAATGTTCACATCGACAAAACAACAACAACAAAGAAAAAAAAGCCTGCACAAAACTTGCTCGGAAACATGGAGAAACAAGGAGTTACGTTCAACACCAAGTATACACAGTACACAGTATATAACGTAACAGCTACGACAAAACGTGTTTCTGTCTGAAAATATTGAATATTTTGAAGTAGTTTTTTAATATATAAATACGCTTTTACCTACCTCACGACGAACTAGAACATAACTCCATTAGTCCTTTGTGCTTCAGAACCAGGGTCGTGTCATGGCGCACGTCTCAACATTTAACTCCAGATGTGGTCTTAAAACATGCTCCTGAACACCAATGAACTACATTATATTATAGGCTACTATAAATAAAACAGCCAGGGAGAGCATCCCATAACACAAACTTTAGTCAGAGTTAAAAAAATAAACTCCAGAAATCTAACTCTTCCACACTTTTTTGCCTAACTCCTTATTTTTAAATTCCAGAAAATATTTAGGATCTTAAGAAACAGAAAACCCAGTGTGTAATCTGTAATCCTTTAACGTTTAGCTCATTGTAACAATACTGTATATTTAAGTGAATAAATTAATATTGACCTGGTCCTCAGCACTGAAATGCTGGTAACCTAAATCATTCAACAAAGTATGTATGACTCTTTCTTGAGCAGAACATAAAAAGACTCTTTAAAGAATGTTGGGGCCCAAACAATATTGAACCCCACTGGCTTTCATTTTGGACAAATTCACTTTAAGATGGTTGGTTTAAGTAGACATATACATTCCTTGTAATTTCTTAAACCTCCCTTTATAATTCATTGGTAAGTAAATTATTTAAGCTGACGTTAGTAATGTCTACTTCTCTTAAACTTTCATTTGCTCATAAAGACCCTCCCCTTTGCGAAGCTATAAAATGAGCTCTGAAACAGGCTCGTCATTTCATTCACCTCCTGATCAAAGATGGATCTGCAAATCTCAGTTTTTCTTCTGTTCATTCTTTTCACTGCAGGTACAAACAGTGTTTGTAATGTTATGGGTACAAATATGGATAATTGGTGTCTCTCTCACTGTCTCTCTCTCTCTTTTATTACTAAAGGACACTCCTTCAGCTGTTATGAGTGTATGAGTACGACGGGTTCTTGTGCAAATCAAAATCTAAAAACATGTCCCAGTGGATTTTCCAAGTGCATGAGTTTTACAACAGTGATACAAGTTGGTAAGTCCAAATTGATGGATTGAAATTCAGTTATTTTTGACGGATGGAGATGCTGGTGGTTTTTTTCTGTTGCTGCCTCACTGGAAATGTAACTTCTCACAGAACTTCTGATTTCTTCACAGAATTTTAAAATTGTAATCACAGAATATTCTATTTAGATTTCTGCTAATTAATTTGTTTCTCTCAGATTGTTATGCTAACCGGGTCCGTGTATGGTCCGTGTAGGTCCGTGTACGTTTCGTTCATTCGTTTTTTGATTAAATATTGAAAACCAAAACATGAGAAAACGGCACCATTTTCATTTTTCGTTTTTTCAAAAAAATGAAAAAACAAGAAATCGGCTTGTTTTTCCGTTTTTACATTCAGGGTTAGAAAATGGATAAACAGCTTGAATGTTCGATTTCCACATGTGGGAGGGAATTAAACGCCCCTTTTCACTGATTGGTCATGCCAAAAATGAAACGGTGCCGTCATGATGTCGTCTTCAGTAGCCTACTGTGTAACAGATAAGAGTCCTCCGCTGTTAAAGCGTTTATTGCAACTCCTGCATCTCTCTCTCATCAAACAACCAGACTAACAAATGGACAGGGTTTACTTCTGTGTAGTCATTCTCTATGGCAATTATTAGGTGCTTATTGCAGAAATATGTATGTACCTTGGATCTGCAGCCACATTACCCTTTTAGTCTATTTCTTTGGCGCACCGCACATTTTATTTAGCTGTCCAGTTATCAAAATCTGTGTAGCAATGCTGCGTGACGCACTGGACAACACGGGATGAATGCATTTACATTATAGTGAAGCGCAGACCAGTATTGATTTTAGTGTGAATACACAGCAGCCCTAACTTTCATTTCAGACATTACAGTTTCATTAATAATGAGTATAAATTGATTTCATTTTAGACACAACACAGTGTGTTTTATTTGACTTAAAACACAGGCGTTTCAATCTTGAATGAATCCGAGTCTTTGAATGAATCATTTGAGTGAGTGGTTCAATGACATGCTTTGCTCCTGAACAAATCAGCATTTTGAACGAATCGGTTGAATTAATGACTCTATGACTCATTCATCAACACAATGACTTGCCGCCACCTACTGGCGATGTAAACTTCATAATTCAAGTATCCAATTGTTTCATTTTGTCACTCATTTCATATTTCTGTAGGCTATTCAAAATGTTTTTATTTAAAACATTAATCTCATTCCATAATGCAATTGCTGTGTTAATGCATTTACTGCCATCTGAGCAGCATTAATTGTGTAAAAACATCTAAATTCAACTTAAGATGCAGCTTCTGTGCCACAGTGCAAAGATGGCTTTGGTTGGTACTGATTTAATTGGAAACACTTATAATGTAATATTTTTTCAGGAATTTAATATTAAAGGTGACAGACATATTTATAAAGTTAGAAAAATGCCCATTTCTATAAAAATAGCATGTATTATATACATGTGTAACATGCCGTCGGATAATGACAGTATCATATAAACTTCTCTATGAAAAAAACTCTAAATAATAATAAAAACGGTAAGATAGCTTTATATTCACAATAAAACTGATGCTGGTCTGCGCTTCAGTATAATGTAAAGGTCACGTAGCTTTGCCACACAGATTTTGATAACTGGACAGCTAAATAAAATGTGCGGTGACCCAAAGAAATAGACTAAAAGGGTAATGTCGCTGCAGATCCGAGGTACGTACATATTTCTGCAATAAGCACCTAATATTTGCTATATAAAATGTATGCCTACACAGAAGTAAGCCCTGTCTAGGCGCTGCCCCAGTATGGTTTGTGTCAAACCATTTGTTAGTCTGGTTGTTTGATGAGAGGGAGATGAACGTAGGAGTTGCAATAAATGCTTTAACAGCGGAGGACTCTTATTCTGTTGCACAAAACTGAAGACGACATGATGACGGCACCATTTGATCGTTGCTTGACCAATCAGTGAAAAGAGGCGTTTAATTTCCGCCCACACGTGGAAATCGAACATTCAAGCTGTTTATCCATTTTCTACCCCTGAATGTAAAACCGAAAAATCAAGGTGATTTCATGTTTTTTTTTAAAAAACGAAAATGGTGCCATTTTCTCATGTTTCTGTTTTCAATTTTAAATCAAAAAATTAATGAACACAACGTATTAAAACTGAATCAATATTTGAAAAGTGTTGAGAACTGGTCTTTTCTGAATCATTCATGTTTTAGGTATAGTGAAGTTTAAAGATTGTGCTGCTGACTGTGCAGTTGGGTCCATGAACATCGGCACTGGAAATACGTCTTTTGTGTGCTGTAACACAGACCAGTGTAATGTCCAAGATGCTCCAGGTATTATACTTTACTGACCATATGCAAAAAAATAACTTCAAGGTCAACACTCATTTTACTTCCAAAAGGACATCAGGAAATACAATACACTCTTAAAAATAAAGGTCCTTCACAATGCAATAAAGGAACCTTTTTGTCTAAATGGTTCCATAAAGAACCTTTAACATCTGAAAAACCTTTCTGTTTCACAAACGGTTCTTTGTGGCGAAAGAAGGTTCCTCAGATTATAAAAAGGTAAGAAAGAGATGGTTCTTTAAAGAACCTTTGACTGAATGGTTCTTTGTGGAACCAAAAATGGTTCTTCTACGGCATCGCTGTGAAGAACCTTTTGAGGCACCTTTATTACGGGTGCAGCTTGTCAGTTGTGAATTGACTGAATGGAGCAGCTAACAGAGTGTTATACCATTATATGTTATATTTTGTACAGAAGATAAAACAATAGGCTCCATGTTTTCATCTTGTAGTTCCCTCTAATGTCCCCAATGGAAAGAAATGTTACTCTTGTGATGAGAAGAGCTGCTCAAACATATTGAGCTGTTCAGGAAGTGAAGACCGCTGCCTTAAAGCAACAGGTGAGAATTCGGAAAAGAAAAAAATCATTATTATTATCTCTCTGATGTTTGAGATCACATACAGATCACATTTACCAGTTTCCAGCTTAGACTAACCTGTGTTTTCTTTCTTTTCATCAGGGACTTTTGGAGACCAGTCGCTGGCTGTAAAAGGCTGTGTCTCTAAATCTATTTGTGATGCTGAAACATCGTTGTTGAGAGGTGTTGAGAGGATCTCATGCTGTTCGGGGAACCTGTGTAACGGTGCTCAGAGCGTCACTCAGAGCTTCCTGTTCCTCTGCTGTTCTCTGCTCTCCTTCATCCTGCTGCACTGAATCCAGCAGCTCTTCACAGTCTACAATCAGACACACTGTACTGAATATAGAGCTTGTACTTTCTTCAAAAATGAAGATGGCTTTAATGTTTCTAATGGTATACAAAGAACAAGGAGATCACTAAATTATTTAAGCATACAATAATTATTTTTTTACGTTACAGTTTTTGGTTTTATAATATAGGGCAATAGAATGACATTTTAATGTAATTGTTTGAGATGGTGGCATTTAATTTGCTTAAACAAATGACCTTAGAACTTCCTTTTTCGCTTTAGCTATTATTTTCACAAGATCTTGTTTTCGTTTATGGCAAGACACAAACATACCTGCTTTTCTTGCAGCAGCTGCAGAAAGTTTGAGCAGATAAATGATCTGAAACTACTAATACTGTATTACTCTGTTTGACTCTTTCTTTGTCAGAGAGAAAAAGATGAGCTGCAGCCTTGACCTGAATATGTAATAGAGCAATGATTCCTGATCAGGGGAAACTTAAACAGGTTTCAGTGTGTAATTGTATTTCTGTGGTTATTTCATAAATTTTCATGAATTTGTTCATTTTTTGAATTTGTTCATTTGTTCAGAAAATGCATGATTGTCCCCAGCTCAAAAGAAAATGTTGATAATAATTGTAATAATGGCCACTTTAATAATACTAATAAAAATAATGCTAAATGACATGCAGTATAATGTGGACTGCATCTGCAAGGTGGCCAGCAATATGTCAACACGACCATCACAAGAAAAAAAAAAAAAAAGCATGACTTCAGCCTTTTAGAGGTGGCATAGGAAATAAGTATTGTGGGTGACCAGCTTTGTTTATTAGGAACTCCTTATGAAGTATCAACGTAAAACAGAATTTGAGAGATTTGCCTGTAATGCACGCTCGTGTCAGCAGCTGAAGTTTTCAGAATAAAATACAAGCTAGTAGCTCCATCTAGTGGACAGAATTATTGAAACACTCTCTACAGAGAACAGAACTTGACTTTTGTTTGCCACCCTCCTTATTGACTGGTTTTAGATTAAAAGTGAATAATTGTAATAATGACAATGATGTTACATTATATTCAGTATGAGTTCAACAAAACATATAAAAGGGAACTGGGTCATTCCACGAAATCTGTGCTTTTTGCAACCCTAAGAAATAATCAAACATAGATTTAATATAGCAACGAATAAATTAGCAATTTAAACCATACTATATATTCTTTCATCAATATTACATTAAAAAAAAGTCACTTAAATATTATTTTAAATAATTTAAAAAGCATTTATGCTGATAAGGGTAAGGTTTTTGGCCTGTCCTTCACTATGATTTTTCTTTTTCAGCAGGACTTTTAATTTGCAATATGAAGGCATATGATATAAAATTCACCTTTGCATGTTGTTTTAAATATAGTCTCATTGTTAAGCAATGTTTTTGGCATAAGTATGCATTTTTTCTATAAAATTTTAATCATTTTATTGGTGTCCCCTGATTCTATGTCAGCCCTGTTTCTCTCTTTTAAAAAAAAAAAAACCTTGTAAAATAATGTACATTCAAGTTACATCACTTCTAGGAGGTTGCATCATCTCTCAACCAGGATTCCTACACTTAAAACACAAGCATGTTTCTCTCTCACTTCTGTCATGCTCTATTTTTGATGATCTATGAGGCTTGACTGAGGGGGGCCATTATGCAATGTCAATACTGTTACTATTTTTAAAATGTAAATGTAAATAATATTTTATTCCATAGGGCAATAAAAGATTGTTTTCAAGAGTACAATCATTTATTTCAGAGATATAAAAATATAATCTCAAGTGTGTTTTTCCTTACCTCTCAGGCAGAGTCAGGTAGGCTGTAGTATATGTTTCCAATACATTCTTGTTCTCTCTCAACAACGCTCTAACATCACACGCAGATGGCAATGCAATCTTGCTAAGCTGCGTCCTATCTGCACCTCTTCTGCTGCACCTCTGTCATTTTCTGTGGGTCTCTGGAATTGTCAGTCAGCTGTCAACAAACTTCATTCTGGCCATTGCTTCTCAGTCTACTCTTAGTATCTTGGGCTTGACTGAGACCTGGATTCGCCCAGAAGACACCGCAACCCCACAACTTCCCTTTCTGTCACACCCCCCATCAGGTTGGAAGGGTACTGGTCTTCTCATTTCTAGTAATTGGATTTACTCAAACCGCTCTTCCCTATGCAATAAAAATTCTTTTGAGTTTCATGCTATTATGAAACAGTTGTATATTATTATTCAGCTCCTATTAAACTCCGTACTGTAATGATTTATCGCCTTCCTGGTCAACTGGGCACCTTTATAGAGGAGCTGTATGGGCTGCTGTCCTCATTCTCTGTGGATGGCAGTCCACTTGTAGTCTTTGGTGACTTCGAAATCCATCTGTAGAACCCTTACACTGCAGACTTCCACTCCTAGCTTCATTCGATCTCAAATGGCTTACCACCACAAGCACTAACAAATCAGGCAAACAGCTTGACTTAATTTACACATGCAATTGTATCACAGACAACATTTGGTAAAACCTCTGCTCATTTCTTTATTACATTTAACCTACATATTACTACCTGTGTGCCACCAATTCCTCGAGGAGAAGAGTGGGGTATAGTAGTAAATGTTTTGCTGAGCAGTCTTTGGGTGGCTCACCAACCCTGTTGAAAAAACCAGCATATGCATTGAAGCATGGCTGCTGGTTCTTAGCTGGTCATGTGCTGGTCCTAAGCAACTAGCTCCTGCTCAGGACCAGCACATGACCAGTTTAAGCCAGCTCATGACCAGCTAAGGACCAGGGCCCAGTTGCATGAAAGCCCTTAAGCTAAGAAATCCCTTAGTTATAAGGTTAAGGGAACCCTTAGTGAAACTTGGGTTGCAAGAAAAATCCTAAGGGTCAACTTAAAGGAACCTTAAGGCTGTCGTTAAGTATTCCCCTGAATTATCTAAGTGTTCCCTTAAGCGTTGCTACAAAGTCCTTAGTAACTATTTCACCTTGATAAATTTAAGGGACCAAAACAGCTCCCTTAAATCATCTTAATCTCAGTATTTTTAAGATTTTTAAGCTCAAATGTAAGACTTAAGACATTTTTTATGACCTGCACAAATGAAATATCATATAAGCATAGTAGGGCAATGACTGGTAACCAGTGTTGGGTAAGTTACTTTCAAAAAGTAATTAATTACAATTACTAATTACATCATCAATATTGTATTTAAATTACTTTACTGATTACTCTGTCTGAAAAGTAACTTAGTTACTCAATAAGTAACTTAATTATTCAAATCACTAATTAGGCTACATCTTAAAATCCCTATAAACCTTAATAGAAATTAAACTGTTTATAGTCAAACATAGAATAGTTTAGCCTTTTAGATTTAACACAACTTTAATACTTAAACATTTTTATAAAAAATGTTAACCACCTTTGGTTAACAAATATAAATAATCTGCAAAATATCTGAATAACAAAAAAGCTTAAAAGTTAAACAATACATTTCAGTTTGGTAAGATGTTCATGAAAAGCCCAACTAGTAAAATCCATTCAGGATAAAAACACGTTAACTAATGTAGGTAATAATAAATTACAGAAATGATATTCTTTTTTTTCATAAAGTTAATTTAGAAAAACGTTTGGAGTATTTTCGTTCGTTAAATATAAGTTTTATATAATGTATAACGACCAAGCGGCCAGCAGCATACAGTGAGCTGATCATAGCCTATGTTTGATCAATTTAGCCTTCTCAAATCATCTCGACTTGCCTAAAATAAAATCTATAGATATACTAAAACAGTTCAAGCATATAACAATGTTTAAACGTTAAACCTGCACTATAACAAGAATGTGTGCTAACCTATATCCAAGTTTGTGCGGAGAGTGGAAGCTGAAGCGCGCTCTGCAGGACATGGAGGCACCTGGGAAATCACTTGCATTTTTTCAGTGGAAACAACTTAAAATAGCCTACGCCGTAATTTTTTTTTTTTTCTGATAAAGGTAAGAGTAATACATCATTCGGAACTGTAAAGGATCTACTTTTATTTGTGTGCACTCACAATATCAACAAAAGGTTGTGCTTTTATTAAACAAAGAAAACAAACATGATGCGTTTTCTGCCGTCTCGTCTTGAACAGGAGCGCTTCACAAAAACGAACCGAAGCTGAGCGAATACATGCCTCACAGACATGATAAATATATCTATAGAAAGCTTTAAATTATCACGTAACGAAAAAAAAAATCGAAAACAAAGTTTTATTATAATCTTAATCATAATCAATAAAGATGCATTTCTCTCTAAAGGTGCGTCTAATGAGGAGACGGCGAGTCAGGATCAGCAACTTCATCCTTGCCACACGGACTCAGAAAACATAGTTTATCAAATAATTCAAATATGTCCTTACTATTTCCCGCGGACACATTCATGGTCATGTTTGCTGGGGCTTTGCGGCAAGCTTCAGCCTATTGCGTGCATTTGAACGCAGAACTCTTCAGCTGCGCTGAAGTCACTTGCTCTCGCTGCTGCTGCGGGACACTAAACACCGTCGAGCCGCTCTCAGTCGCGGCAGCACGGTCTCGGCTAATACGGGACGGTTGGCAACCGGCCAGTGGCGTGCACAAGGGGGGGGGGCTCGAGCCCCTGCCCCTTTGAGGTCCGACGGCAAAGTGCCCTTAAGGTCCGGTGCCCCCGGTCTGCGATTTCTGCCGAGGGTAGAGGTGTTCGATATGACGATTTTTGATCGTGGACTATAAAAATGTCTCCACGATTTGCTTTTTTGAAGAAATATTGTAGTATTGTACTTCAACGCGCATTCTATCAGCTGCAGTTCTGGCGCCGCCGTCTCTATATACTGTACAACGCCACATACATTCACATCAGTGTTAACTCAGCGGTAGAGTTACTCTCACGGGACACTGCACTTAATCGCAGTCACAAAAGTACATTATCTGCATCTGCTTCACAGACTTACTGGTTAAACAATTCACTCAAGTGTTCTGTTCTGACGAGCGCCTTTTCTGAGCACATACACCCAAAGCGCGTGCTCTAAAAAGCCCGTCAAACAGCGCCTGATTACGGAACTAAGTTATGTTTTGTGCTAATACTGTCGAAACACACAAGGTTTATGTATAGACTGAGTTGGTTATGTCTAAAATGAAGGTAAACAGCTGAGAGAAACGCATGCGTGCCTGTATATTAGATGAGTGCAGGTCTTAAAGGGACAGTACTAAACATGCTACCGACTGTAATTAAAGGGATAGTTATTAAAATTGTAATTCTGTCATTATTTACTCACTCACATGTTGTCCCAAAACTGTATTAATTTCTTTCTTGTGCTGAACACAAAAGAAGATATTTTGAAGAATGTGGCTAACCAAACAGTTGCTGGTTCACATTGACTTTAACAGTAGGAGAAAAAAAAATACTATGCAAGTCACTGTAGACCAGCAAGTGTTTGGTTTTCCCGCATTCTTCAAAATAGCATTTATTTTCAGCAGAAGAAACTCGTTCAGGTTTAAAACAACTTTTGAGTGAGTAAATGAAGGTATAAAAATCAAACACTAGTCTATTTTAATTTTGGGGTGAATTATTCCTTTAATGTTAATAAAACACCAAACACAAAGAGAAAAATCACTCACTACTCTTGACTGAAAAACTTTAATACAGTTGCTTTAATAGGAATCAATCTATATAGTGTTTTATTTTTATATTTGTTCATTCAATTTCTTGAATGCTCCTGCTAAATACACCTATTGTAGACTACAATAAAACACTGTTTATTTTATTTGTATATTATGTGTATTTGTAATGTGTATCTTTGCTCTCATTTTTTAATAACAAAGATAAAATAATGACAACGATTTTTATCTTCACCCACTTTGGCCTAAATATCCGCCATACTTTTTTATATTTTGTTACCTTGAAAGGCTTTGTCTTTATAATAGGGAAATTAGTCTGGCTGTACTGCTCAAACAGCTTGCAAAATAGAAAATCCAACATGACAAAGAATTGTGATAATATTGTGAATCGTGATATTTAAAAAAAAAAAATTGTGATATTTTTGCCATATCGCCCAGGGGGACCAAACCCATACAACCCATACAACCCTACCTGCATTCAATTTTATCTTTAGATGGTAAATTTAGATTTCAAATTCAATATTGATTTTAGAACTGTTGAAATTATTTAGTGTATGTAACGCAAGTACTTTATAAGTAACTGTAATTAAATTACCTAAAAATGAACAGTAATCCCTTACTTTACTTTTTCAGTGGATAAGTAATTTAATTACAGTAACGCGTTACTTAGTAACGCATTACACCCAACACTGCTGGTAACATATTAAACTGTAAAATGCATGACTTACAGGTTTTCACAAAACAAAAAAATTTATATCATTTAAGAAAATGGATGAGTTGTATCAATTATTATATTAACTTAAACAATTATAATTAATCAATTATTAGCCTACATTAATTAAATAACAATATAAATGTAATGTATGCCTTAACTGTTTACCTTTTCTAATACATTATCTTCTTGTCGATTCACCTGTTCACATTCACAACTCTGCGTGTTTGCAGCATCAAAACATGGGTTCATTTTCACGTTTATTAACATTTCCGTCATTGTTCAGCAGGATGGCTTTCACTTAGAAACAAAGTGGTTTCCTCGGCAACGACTGTTTACAAAACAGCGCAGAAACGGGCAGCGCTCGTTTATTTGTTCGTGTTTTAGTTGGTTAGGTTTGTATTTCGTTATGTTCTGTTTATTGTCAGTGTTCTAAATTCCCTATGTATCTTTATAGTGGAAGGACTTTTATTATGAACGTGCGCCGTTAGTTGACGTTAGTTTCCGCTATTCCGCCTTACTTTCACTTTCACCAGTCGCTTGCTCCGCCTTTTCTTCAGGTGTTATTGTGCGTGATTGAATGTAAGTTTATTTTATCATTCCTGATTATAAGCCACCGACGTTTAGTTAATCGTTGTGTTTAAGTATTCATCTTGTGTAATCGAACCTTACATTGTTTCTAATGTTGTTATATTTAAGATATACGGTGAAATTGTATGCTCGCTACTGTTAATCCTCTCCTCGTCATGTTGATTCATGTATAATGTATCAGTAGCAGGTTGTTATTTACATGTCTGTAATTTACATTTAGCAGATGTAAACTGATATTTACTTTATTCTGTTTATTTCAGAAAGACCACATTTAACACTCTGTGACCCTAAGTTGTACAATATCCAATCCATTGCAGCAATGTTGTGCCATCTGCTCTGAACAGTTAAATACTTCAGATAAAGAGTTGAACAGTGCCCTGTCTCCTGTCGCACTTCTTACACGAGTCCGTGGTGGATTAGCATCAATACCCCTACCGATCTATAAGTCCCGTTCATTTTGGTCCTTCGAGCCGGATGTTATATTCACTGCGGTGACATGGAGCAACAGAGCCAGCTTCATTCCCCTGACACGACGTACGCTGTTCGCACACAGTCGAGAGCACGCCAGCTTTCCACACGTCTGCAAGCTTATGATGTAGCCTTGCCGAAGTCTCTCATCCCAGACCCTGTGCCTCACGACAGTTCGTACCACCTGCCAAGGATGGATTCTCCGCAGCACAGTTGAACCTCAGTGGACAGGCCGAGCCAGTCTCGACTGTGGAGCAGCTGCCCATGGGTGATCTATCGCTGGTGCAGTATGGAGAAGTTTCCGCTATGAGTCATCAGTTGGATATTGAGAGATCGGTCAGGCATCCTAGCCCTTCAGTAGCTCCTCCAGGGTATCACAGCCCATCTGAGTGTGATTCATTCAGCAGTGGTGCTGCATCGCCCACATTACAGGTAGATGTACAAGCCAGAGCTATTTCACCACCTGTGGTCAGAGCGAAGGCTACTGCAGTCTCATCTGTCCCGCTTCGCATTTAGGCCAGTCATTTCTAGCTCAGACAGCCCACATTGATGTTTCTCAACAGTCAGCTTTGTGGCAAGTGACACGAGCTACCCCTCCTACTGCACATCATACTACTCCACCATACCTTGGTGTTCCCTCCTTCTCTGTTCCACATGTAACGCCACAGCAGGCAGTTCGGTTCAGCAGAGCAGATCCTGCATGTCAGCTTACCTCATCACTGCCACCTACTGTTACATCAGTGAAGCTGCCTTTGACCACTACGACATACCGGCCCCTAGTGCCCCCAGTATATCAGTTACAGGCTCACGCGCCAAGTCAATCCACATGGCAGTCGTTTGCTGTGGCTGACCCGTACCGCCCACCACTATCGACCGCTGGGTATCATCTTGCTCAGCCTCCCGGTCACACTCCTGTGCAGCCCTGGTATCCCCCTTCAGTGGTTCACCAGCCACCACCTCCTCCTCCGGTTTACCAGCCTATACCTGTTACACCTCCGTTACAACCAGTTCCTATTCCAACCTTGCCTAAGCTCGTGAACGATAGTGAAAGGGAGTTCACAGACCTGAAGATGGCCTTGGATAATCTTCTCAATCCTCACACAGAGCTTACCGAACACTATAAGTACAGAGTACTGATGGAGCAGTTGGTTCTGGAGGAAGCTAGGTTGATTGCCCAAGCATGCCGGCATCATCCTGCGCCCTATACGACAGCGATGGTAGCGTTGCAACGACAGTACGGCCAGCCTCATCAACTGGCACAAAGCGAGATCGCAGCCCTGCTGAATTCACCTGAGATCAGAATTGGGGATGCGAAGGCCTTTCAGAGTTTTGCACTCAATGTTGACTTGCTAGTTGGTATGCTGAGGTCACTCGAGGGTCCACAAGGGCGAGAGCTCTCCTGCACAGGTCATGTCGACAGACTACTCAGTAAATTGCCCAAACACTACCGAGACAGCTTTATAGAGCACTTGCAGTTGCGAGGCCGATTGCACACTGACAGCCTCAACCCATACAACCTGCAGGACCTTGCTGACTGGTTAAAGGTCAAGGCAGAAGCGCAACGCTTATCAACCAAGATGGTGCAACGCTACCAGACCGAGAGAGTACAGGTCTCACGTAAGGATCGCCAACCTGTTCCTAAGGCCCAGATTCGACCCACTGCAGTCTATCATGGCAGTGATCAGCCCACAGAAGCAAGCACAGGGCAGCCTGTCCGTACCGATGCTGCTCATGCTCAGTTATCAACTAGTAGACTGAAACGTTTGTGTCTGTTCTGTAAGAGTCAGGAGCATTACCTGTCACAGTGTAACAAAATCACTGAGTGCTCACCTGATCAGATTCTAAAGTGGATAAAGGATGGCAAAAGATGCTGGAAATGTGGGCGCACAAGTCATAAATGGGAGGAATGTACATTGAGGAAGCCCTGCAAGGACTGCGGTAATATACATCTCGGAGTCCTGCATTCTATTGCCCAGGGTGGTCCTAACAGTGTGCTGCTGACAACATCTCACGAGCGAGCATATCTTACTTCTCCTAGTTTGACGGGTCGTGTGTACCTTAAAGTAGTTCCAGTGCTGCTGTGGAGAGGCAAGAGGTCTGTTTCGACCTACGCTATCCTGGACGATGGGGCTCAGCGGAGTATCATACTTCCAGCAGCAGTCCAGCAGCTAGGAATTGAGGGAAGGGAGGAGATTATGGCCCTCCGCACCATCCGACATGACGTCACAGAATTGAAGGGGCAGTCAATTGACCTGTTGCTTTCCCCGCAGTCGAGACCAGAGGAGAAGCACAGCCTTACGGGTGTTTTCACCGCACCTCTCCTCACGTTAACCGAGCAAACCTACCCAGTAAAGAGGCTTCAGCGATGTTATCACCATCTCAGAGGGATTCCCATTCCATCTTTCGATAGGGTCCAACCCCTAATTTTAATCGGGTCCGATTATCGGGACTCTGATTACCCCAAAGGAGCCCATTAGATTGGGACCAGCGGGCGGACCAGTCGCTGTACGCACGCAGCTTGGTTGGGTCCTCCAGGGACCAGATGGATTGCTCCCACATCAGGTATCTTCCCCACAGTGTTTGTTCACTTCTCTTACACCACTACGAGACCCCATCTATCAACATGTTGAGCGGCTCTGGCAGCTCGATGTCCTTCCGTCTCGCAGCGAGAAGATGATAACTCGCTCTAAACAGGATCAGATGGCTGCAGATATGTTGGAGACCAGGACACGACGAGTAGAAGTTGACGCAGTCTGGCGTTACGCTACTCCACTCCTTCGTGCTCCAGATGCTCCACCGCTGAAGGAACTATGGAATCTGTTCTGTCTAGCCTCAGGAATACTGAGAAGCATCTGAGTAAAGACCCGAGAGGGCTAGGGTGTACGAAGCTGAAATACAGAAGCTCCTTGACTCAGGGTATGTTGTCAGAGTACCACCAGAAGGCCAGCAGGTAGACGAGGAGTCGTGGTTCATACCACACCACCTCGTGCACCATAACGGCAAGTACAGGCTGGTCTTCAATTGCTCCTTTGTGTACCAAGGTGTCTCCCTTAACCAGCAGTTGCTTCCAGGTCCTACTCTCGGTGCCTCACTGCTAGGAGTCCTCCTCCGGTTCCGACAGTATGCAGTCGCCATTAGTGGGGATATACGTGGTATGTTCCACCAAGTGAGACTCCTACCCGAGGACAGACCTCTTCTGAGGTTCATTTGGAGGAACATGCGCCGCAAGGACCCACCGGATGTCTACGAATGGCAAGTCTTGCCTTTCGGCACGACCTGCAGTCCCTGCTGCGCTACCTTTGCGCTGCAGATGCACGTCCGCTGCCAGCAGGTCGGGCATGAGGATATGTTGCAGTCCATAGAGCGAAGCTTCTCGTGGATAACTGCCTACAGAGCCTTCCCACAGCTGAGGAAGCCAAGCAACTAATCGACAAGATGAGGCCTCTCTAGCCTCTGGGGGCTTCGAGATCAGGCAGTGGGCCACGAATGTCCCCTCTGTCATCCAGCACCTACCAACTAAGGCTCGTTCAGAGAATATCGAACTGTGGTTACAGCAAAACCATTCAGACCCGCTGGAGCCTGCTCTTGGCCTAATGTGGCACTGCCTAGAAGACGGCCTAGGCTACAGGCACCGTGCACTAGCAGAGCACCACCCGACCATGAGGTATATCTATAAGGTTTTAGCAACGCAATATGACCCCTTAGGATTCTCCATTCCCTTCACCACCCGGGCCAAGGTTCTCGTCCAGAGGCTTTGGGCCAGACCAAGGGATTGGGATGATCCGAATCTTCCTGCAGACCTGCTGGAGAAGTGGAATGTGGGAGAAGGAGTTGCCTGATCTCGGTAAGCTCCGGCTTCCTAGGTGCTATCTTCCTGTCGACTTTGATGTGGAGGAATCAAGATTCAGTCTGCATGTGTTCGGTGACGCTTCGGAGGTTGCTTATGGATCAGTGGCTTATCTCCGTGCCGAGCAGCATGGTAAGATCCACACTGCCTTCGTTATGGCTCGCTCTAGGGTGGCCCCTGCGGCAGCTGTCAATGCCACGCCTAGAGCTGTGTGCAGCACTGACCAGCGCCCAGCTTGCTCAGTTCCTCAGACAGGAACTGACCATTGCCATAGAGACAGTGGCGTTATGGACGACTCGACTACAGTGCTCACCTGGATCCAGTCTGAGTCCTGTAGGTATAAGGTGTTCGCCGGGATGAGGGTGGCGGAAATACAAGAGTTGACCGAGCTCCACACTTGGCGGTACGTTGATTCCTCGAATAACCCGGCGGACGACATTACCAGAGGTAGGACGCTCATGGAGCTGGCAAACTCCGATATGTGGATTCGAGGCCCAGGATTCCTCCGTGAACCACCAGACCGATGGCCAGCCAAGCCCCTTGTAGAGGCCCAAGAGGATACTTCAGAGACAAGGAAAGCCGTCTTCTGTGGATTAGTTGCAGATCATCGAAATCCAGACATGCCTGATGCATCTCAGTATGCTTCTTGAGTGCCCTGGTCGATGCGACCTACCGATCCTCCATGGGGCAGCTGCCCAAGATACGAATAAAGAATCCTTAGATTACAAGCGCGGAAGTGCTCATCTTGAGTCAGTGTCAGAAGGATTCCTTCCCAGAGGAGTTCAAGGCTTTAAAATCAGGGAACCAGGTGCCCTCAGCTAGCCGCCTGAACACGCTTGCACCTGAGTTCGACCCCGATGTTAGTCTAATTCGTGTGGGAGGTAGGCTGCGGCGATTGGATGGCTCCAGCAAAGCTGAGATACATCCAGTGGTTCTAGATCCCCACCATCAGGTGACTAGACTCATCGTAAGGCACTTTGACGGCGTCTACTCCATTCAGGACCTGATAGGGTCTTTGCAGAGCTACGCCGCCATTTCTGGATTCTACGGGCAGGCAAGTCATCAAACGACACCAGAGAGAGTGCTTAGAATGCCAGAAGTGGAGAGCTGTCGACTCTACCTATTATGGCTGACTTACCCTCAGCTCGTCTGCGATTATATCAACCCCCCTTCTTCTCTACCGGAGTCGACTGCTTCGGGCCCTTCGTGGTCAAGATCGGCCGTCGCCAGGAGAAGCGATGGGGTGTCATCTTCAAGTGCCTGACGACCAGATGCATTCACCTCGACCTGCTCAACAGCATCGACACCGATGCGTTCTTACTGGCATTAAGGCGCTTCATAGCACGTAGAGGAACCCCGTCCGAGATCCTCTCAGATCAGGGGACTAACTTTCGGGGAGCCGAGACCGAACTGAGAGAAGCTTTCAAGGAGATGGAGCCCAGACTGCAGGAGCAGCTGGCTAGCTACCAAATCACCTTCAAGATGAATCCTCCCGCTCCCCACTTCGGGCGCATGGGAAAGGAGATCCGATCAGTGAAGTCTGCACTGCGAGTAGTCATCGGGAGCCAGTCTGTGCCTGAGGACGTCCTGCAGACTGTACTGATTGAAGTAGAGGGCATCCTGAACAGCAAGCCCTTAGGATACGTTTCATCCGATGTGGCAGACTTGGATCCGGTTACCCCAATATGCTTCTCATGGGCGGCGAGACGCCTCACTTCCCAGGTGATATACACCCTGAGCCCTTGTCCAAGCGTCGTTGGCGTCATTCCCAGACTATCGTCGATCACTTCTGGTCTTACTTCACACGACATTACCTCCCGGATCTCCAGACTCGCCAGAAGTGGCAGCGGGTAACTCAAGATCTAGCTGAAAACACGGTGGTCATGATAATCGACCCGCAGCTTCCCAGAGCCCAATGGCCAGTTGGTCGGGTTGTCAAACTGATTCCCAGCGCTGACGGACACATCAGGTCAGCTCAAGTACAGGTCAATGATCGCCGATACCTACGACCTGTGGCCAAACTTGTCAGACTTCCGGCACTTCCGGATGGAGGTGAAACTGACCCCAACAACTAGGGAATTTATCTTTAGACATATTAGCTATGCCAATCTGGGGCGGCTGTTCTAAATTCCCTATGTATCTTTATAGTGGAAGGACTTTTATTATGAACGTGCGCCGTTAGTTGACGTTAGTTTCCGCTATTCCGCCTTACTTTCACTTTCACCAGTCGCTTGCTCCGCCTTTTCTTCAGGTGTTATTGTGCGTGATTGAATGTAAGTTTATTTTATCATTCCTGATTATAAGCCACCGACGTTTAGTTAATCGTTGTGTTTAAGTATTCATCTTGTGTAATCGAACCTTACATTGTTTCTAATGTTGTTATATTTAAGATATACGGTGATTCAAATTGTATGCTCGCTACTGTTAATCCTCTCCTCGTCATGTTGATTCATGTATAATGTATCAGTAGCAGGTTGTTATTTACATGTCTGTAATTTACATTTAGCAGATGTAAACTGATATTTACTTTATTCTGTTTATTTCAGAAAGACCACATTTAACACTCTGTGACCCTAAGTTGTACAATATCCAATCCATTGCAGCAATGTTGTGCCATCTGCTCTGAACAGTTAAATACTTCAGATAAACCAGTCGCTTTCTCCCTTTAATATAATCTAATCACTACAGCTGTCAATCAGTGGCAGCACGATTGACTACATTGCTCAGCGTGTACTGCACCGAGTCAAAATAGTCTTGGTTATTGGACAAGTCTTGTCACCATCTGGCCCGCACCCACACCACACCCTACACATAAATATTATTCTACCCATTACATCAAACATTAACGATTCACCTGCATGTACCTGCCGCATGCAGGACTCTGGCTTCCCCCTTGTGGACAACATAATAGACTCCCCTAGAGAGCGATTGTAAATTAAGTTTACATGAAATATGTTTGAAATTTCATTCTGCATCTTCTGAGATTTCATTGTAATCCTTCTCATAAAGTCACTGAATTAACCGTTAACTGTCCACCTGATTGCGTTGCCGTCTGCGTGTGATGTTAGAGCATTGTTGAAAGAGAACAAGAATGTATTGGAAACACACCACCTGAGGCGGTAAGGAAAATACACTTACCTGAGATTAGTTTTTTTATATCTCTGAAATATATGACAGTATTCTTGAAAACAATCTTTTAATGTATTATTGAATAAAATATTAGTTCATTATCAAAGAAAGAAAAAAATAATAGCCATAATATGGACTCTTGTAAATGCTGTGATACTGTGATTGCTGATTTCACCATTAACTCTTCACCTGAACAGTTTATGTTGCTGTATATGGTATCACTTGTAATCATTGACCATCAAAAAATAGGTGCAGACATCACCTTTACTGTGTTATCATGTTTGGTTCAGCAGCTATGACACTAAATATATTATTTGGTTATGGCGGATAGTAAAATGGTCGCCATGGCAACAACAAGGTGTTTTTGCAATGGCTCCATTTCTGAAAATGTTTAGGGCCGCAAACTATACAAGTGTACCAAGTTTCATGCTTTTATGAAAAAGTGGACATTATTTTCACATATCACCTGGATTAATTGTAAAGAGTTTCCATGAGAATGTAGTAAGTTCTGCAGCAGAACCCATGAGCTTGATTAAACTTCTTCGAATTGCAAGAAACTTTGGTCATCTCATATATTTTAAAGTATATGGTTAAGGCCAGTATTCCAATATAAGCTCCATGTGCATCACAGAAGATTAGACTAAAGCCCCGAATATCAACTGACCATAAACCAGCATGCATCTCAATCAGAAATTAGAAATCAGTCTATGCAAACAGGGAGTTTTCTTTTAGACCTATCTGAAATCAGAGGCAGAGAAGGTAGAAAATTAGTTTTTGGGGGCTTTTATTTTGTAATGGGACATCAGACAGTCCTGAAACTGGCTAAGTGACACCCTGGGGCTAGTGGACTGTCAATCTGAATTGAAATTAGTCTGTGAAAGTCGGAGTTTCTTTTTTAGAGATATCCAAAATCAAAGACAAAATTGGTAATCTATGAGATTTTGTTTTGTAATGGGACATCAGACAGTTCTGACATGAAGAGTTTATGAAAGGCTTTAATATTGTCATTTCTCATCAGACACTTACTTTATATTATTATTCTGCATTTAATATTACTCAACAGTTGAAGTCATTTTCACGTTATCAGACCGTTTTTTAAACATTTCTTTTATATTTTATTTATTTATTTATTTTTCTGTCGTTCTTTAATTCATTACTGACAGAGAAACTCGCTCAGTAAATGAAAGCCAAAGATCGCTTTTCCTCTGATCTGGGTTTTTGGGTTTTATAGTAGGCTATATGCATGCAACAAAAAACAACGTGGTGGCTAGAATGACTGTGTTTTTTTTTTTAAGTGGAGGCTGGCCTGACCGCAGTGCTGGGACTGATGGCGAGCCTGCATGTTCAAAACAAAAGGAGCTGTTAATTAACAAGTTTTTATTTCTCATGGTGTGCCATGTTCCATTTGGGTGCTGAAAAGTTTTATAAATATTTCTATATTTAGGAATAATGTCTGATTTAAACAAGTTAGTGAGATTGATCCACTGGATCCACAACCTTTGTAAACAACTCACTCTGCCCTGAATCACTAGCCTGTCCCTTCAGTTTTGTCCTCTAAAGTGACATTTTAGTTCATGTCTCTGAGATCATGCTGTTGTTTAAAGTACTGAAATCTCAAGTTACAAATCAGTTTATATTTAACACGATATATTTAACACAGTGATTTCCGCTCATTAACTGCAGGAGGCTCTAAAGTCGCAAAAATCCTAAAGACTTTGATTAGTTGTATTAATAGGTTTAAGTTTGGAGCTAAATTAACTCTCTTTATTTAACTGACAAATGTTCAAAGAAAAGCTCTCCAGTGTCTTCACTGACCAACTCTGTTTTGCATTTTGTAATGTTACAACCCTTCTTTGAGTGTTAAGCGTCTAGAGATTAAGAAGGGGAACATTAGACCAGATCGGACCACTGTCAACATTACAGTCTGTATGTGTAAAAGAGTAACTAACGCCAGAGAGAATAAATCAAGAAAACTTGGTTTATTAAAGATTATAACAATTATTCTCACCCAAAAACAAACAGTGTAAAAGATAAATAAATAAAAACTAGACACACCGGCAGCCTCAGCCTATTAAAGAACTGGGGAGAATGAAGGGAGCCTGGACCGTGCCAAAAGAAAGAAATGAATAAAACCAGAAGAAATCTTACTAACCCATATTATTCTAATCCTAAACTAAGAAAAGAAAAATGTTTAAAAAAAAAAACAATCTTCCACGTCCAAGACGTCGTAACTCAGCTACACTAACTAACCAAACAAAAACATACAGAAAGCGGCACAAGTCTAGACAATGAAATAAACCTAAATGTGCACCATGTAAGTCACGTGACATAATTTACCTACCCCCTTCACCTCCAGCCCAGTTTTAACAAAACACTAAAAGCTTTCTAGGGCTTTCAAATAATAAAGGACAAAGGATTCAGGACAGCAAATAGGCAAGATGTTTTTACACGCCCGTCAAAGCACACAATATACTAAACCATACAAACTAAATCAAACTAAAACCAAACACAAAAAGAAAGAAACAACACAAGTTCACAAAGACCGGCCTCTCTAACACACTGGCGTTTCCCTTTTATAGCACTGCTGGACATCAATCAGCAAACGCGATTGGAGAACACTCCCCCTCTCACGTCATCACACCCAATCACTCGTCCCGAATGATTGCTAAGCGAGACGACCAATCCGCACACCACCTGCGACAGTGAAAGTAGAAGAGAGAGAAAGAACAAAACAAAAAGGCGGCAAAAGGAAAACCCGGGAAAAGAGTGCAACACCAAAATAACACTCAAACAACAACTCAGCGTCACACATAGGGACGTAACAGTAAATATAAACAAATCTCACTTGATACGAGATTTGACCCGCTCAGCAGTCTGTGGTCGTCTTATTCTCTTCTTCATGACGTGCCATACATTTTCAATAGGAGACATGATCTGCACGGTTCAAGTCACCTGCTTATTGTGGAACGTTTCAAAACAATTTAACGTGGATATTCTTTTCACTATTATTTTGAATTGTTTATTTATTTATTTATTTATTTATTTGAGTATGCTGAATCCAGCCAAATTTGTTTATATTTACAAAACAATTAAATTGAACAGTGAGAACACTGTACATATTTGCAGTTGGCCTTAAATGTTTTCTTAAACTGTTTAAACTGCTTCTTGGAACGAGTCAGTAATGAACATAAAAGGAAGGTAGTACAAACAGACACTTTGTTTCTTCCACAGTGTAAAAATGGGCTGTTTTACTATAAACGTTTATAAAACAGGTAAACATTCATTTATAATATTTCAGAAGACTACTCATGTCACTGTGTGCATCAGCATGAATCTAAATACTATATTTGAAGAGCTCCTACAAATGCATGCATTATAAATCCACAATATTTTGTTTTGTATGCTTATACAATACAATTCACAAACACATAGTTTATTTTATATCTGTAATTTAATGCACAAATAAATCTGTCATCTGTACACCACTTCAAAAACATATACTCCAACTAACATGTTCACAACAAACAACAACTTTTATTGTACAGTATTTTTGTCTTTTGCATGCAGATTTATTTAACAAAATAACATAAATGTTGAAAAATTTGATTTACAATATTTAAATGCTCTTTGAGACTTACAAGAAACATCATGAATGTTTTCCCTAACAATACACATTTACAACACATTTACATGTCCATGTTTGCATTGCAAAAGTTTTAACGAACATGGAGAATGTGAGTTTTTGTGGTACTGAACGTCTCCTTGAGTCTGGAAGCTTTTTCAATTCAAATAATTAGATAAACTTGAGAAGTTTTTTTTTTTTTTAATTGGTTCGACTGGAGCATGACTGACTAACACACAGGGCTGAAAATAATTAACTACAGAAAAAGAAATTGCCACATACAGTATCATCTGTATTCTGGTTCTTTGAGTCTAGTTCGTTACCTGTATTTAGTCCTAGTTTCCTTAGTTATAGTTACTCTTTGATTCATTGTTTGGCTTGCTGTACTTCTGTGTTTCAGTGTGGGTTTTGTTTTCATTTAATAAAACTGTGTAGCAAATACTCCCCGATGACAGAAGAACAGACCTAAATACATGGATCTAGCAGTGGTTCAAACCTCCCCTTCACCCATAGGGATTGTTTTCTCGAGGATCACATGAGTGACTTTTAAGATCTGGTGGTAATGTCACGTATCATCTGTGTATTTCTCGTGCTGGATTCACAAAATCTGCTGTTATGTTTGCAGTCAAGGAAGATATAATAATACTGATAATGGTCATCATACTTTAGCTACTTAAAGGAAATAGGAGATCTTATAAAATATTTAGGAGCGTAAGAAACAGGAAAAACCAGTGTGTGTGGGTGAAGATTATGCTAATGAACTGCATCTATTGTAATCCTTTAACGTTTAGCTCATTGTAACAATGCCATGTGTTTAAGTGAAAAGACCATAGAAACTAATATTGACCTGGTTTTTCAATAACATTCCATCCTCACCAACGAAATACTTAAATCACTCAACAAAGTATGTATGACTTTCTTTCTTCTGCAGAACATAACAAGATTCTTTAAAGAATAATGGAGCCCAAACAACACTGAACCCATGGCTTTCATTTTATGGACAAACTTACTTTAAGATTTGGTAAGATAGTTGGTTTAAATAGTCATAATTCCTTAAACCTCCCTTTATAATTAACTGGCAAGTAAATGATGTAAGCTAAAGTTTCATTTTCTAGTAATGTCTACTTCTGTTAAGCTTTCATTTGCTCATAAAGACCCTCCCCTTTGCGAAGCTATAAAATGAGCTCTGAAACAGGCTCGTCATTTCATTCACCTCCTGATCAAAGATGGATCTGCAGATCTCAGTTTTTCTTCTGTTCAGTCTTTTCACTGCAGGTACAAAGACAAGTATGTTTATAATGTTACTGGCTACAAATACAGATCATTAACATCTCTATCTGTTTTATTACTAAAGGACACTCTTTCAGCTGTTATGAGTGCATGGCGGCTTCTTGTGTAAATCAAAATGTAAAAACATGTCCCAGTGGATCTTCTAAGTGCATGAGTTCAACAACAGTGATACAAGTTGGTAAGTCCAATATGATGGATTGAAAGTCACTGTTAACTGATGAAGATGCTGGTGTTTGTTACTGTTGCTGCTTCACTGGAAATGTAATTTCTCATAGAACTGCTGATTTCCTCACAGAATTTATGATTGTAATCACAGAATATTCTATTTATATTTCTGCTACTTAATTTGTTTCTCTCAGATTGTTATGCTAACAATATAATTTGTATTAAAATTGAATCAATATTTGAAACAAAAGAAAAAACATTTTGACATATATAAATCTATTTTCTGTGAAAATAATGTGTTGAACTGGTCTTTTCTGAATTATTCATGTTTTTAGGAGACATTCGTGATAAATGGAAGGTTAAAGCCTGTGCTGCTGACTGTGTAAGTGGATCCATGAACATCGGCATTGTAAAGACGTCTTCAGTGTGCTGTGACACAGACCGGTGTAACATTCAAGACGCTCCAGGTATCGTGCTTTACTGACCATATGCAAAAAAATATGCATTTTACTTCCAAAGGAGATCAGGAAATACAAATTATACAATACAGAGTGCAGCTTGCCAGCTGCGAATAGATTGCATGGAGCAGCTAACAGAGTGTTATTTCATTAGATGTTATATTTTGCACATTAGACAAAACACTACATGTTTTTGTCCTGTAGATCCCTCTAATGTCCTCAATGGAAAGAAATGTTACTCTTGTGATGAGAAGAGCTGCTCAAACATATTGAGCTGTTCAGGAAGTGAAGACCGCTGCCTTAAAGCAACAGGTGAGAATCTGAAAAAGAAAAAAAAGTCATTATTTTTTATCTCTCTGATGTTTGAGATCACATACAGATCACATTTACCAGTTTCCAGCGTAGACTAACCTGTGTTTTCTTTCTTTTCATCAGGGACTATTGGTGGCCAGTCAACAGTTAAAGGCTGTGTCTCTAAATCTATTTGTGATGCTGAAACATCGTTGTTGAGAGGTGTTGAGAGGATCTCATGCTGTGAGGGGAACCTGTGTAACGGTGCTCAGAGCGTCACTCAGAGCTTCCTGTTCCTCTGCTGTTCTCTGCTCTCCTTCATCCTGCTGCACTGAATCCAGCAGCTCTTCACAGTCTACAATCAGACACACTGTACTGAATAGAGAGCTTGTACTTTCTCTGTATGATGTATCTTTGTGTGTTGATATGATTTTTTACTGTGACATTTTATGAATTAAAACACTACAATTAATACAGCCCGCCATGCTGTAAAAAGTCATAAATATTTACTACAAAAAAATTAATTATTCAAACAAGACAAACTCTTTAGTTTTTCCTGAGTTTTGTTTATATAACAATATCTGCATTCCCTCTAAAAGGAATCCTGTTCAGTTACAGATCATGAAAGCAATAAGGAAAAAATGTAGATATAGGCCTATGTTGAGAAGTAATATTTTGCAAATACATTTGTCAATATTTTCCACTTAATATATTTTATGTAGCTGCCCCCTAATAGTCGACTAAACATTAGTCGAGGAGAAGAGTTGACAAAAAAATGTTATAAGTTTGTTAGTCAATTATCAACAAACTCGGCGTAGTGCTATAGACTTGCCTCAAGGACATTAGAAATATCTCTACAGACAGCTTGAATATAATTGTTTAGGAATTAAAACGTTTTAGGCAGGTGGGTGGTGAAAAATATGACATGGAGTAACCTGTAGTTGTAAATGTTAAATGTAAAGTATAATTCAGTGTAGGAAAATTAATGACAGCTACAGATAAAGCTTGTCTGATTTAAAAAACAAACAAGCTTGCATCGCCATCTTGTGGAAAGATGGCTTTAATGTTTCTAATGGTATACAAAGAACAAGGAGATCACTAAATGATTTAAGCATACAATAAATCATAATTTTTTTATGTTACAGTTTTTGGTTTTATAATATAGAGCAACAGAATGACATTTTAATGTAATTGTTTGAGATGGTGGCATTTAGTTTGCTTCAACAAATGACCTTAGAACTTCCTTTTTCGCTTTAGCTATTATTTTCACAAGATCTTGTTTTTGTTTATGGCAAAGACACAAGCATACCTGCATAAATGATCTGAAACTACCAATATTAGGGTTAAACGCTATACTTTTTAAAAGTCTATTGTCTATACAATCAAGTCTGTTTGATTCTTTCTTTGTCAGAGAGAAAAAGATGAGCTGGAGTCTTGACCTGAATATGTAATAGAGCAATGATTCCTGATCAGGGGAAATAGTGGTATGTTCAATGCAGTTGTTTTGACAAGTAAACAAGATTCATCTCTAGTTTCAACATTATTTGTTCTTCAGACATTCCTCTTTAAAAGAAAAGTAGTATCAAATTTTTGCAAATTGACCCACATTTAGTTTTTGACCACTGAAAATGTGTACATTTTAACAATTTACTCCTGGAGCCATATTAAAATTCCAATATCTCTGAAACGGAACCATATAGGACCTTAAAAATTAAGACACCAAAAGGAAAGTTTGTTAAAACCCAATATCTAAAAGGGCATTAAGACATCTTTAATACTTCTTGAGTTAAAGGCATGCAAACTTTGGAGAAAAAACTTGAAAAGTGCCGTTTCCCCATATTTGAATGGTCACCATTAGAACATAATGCAACAAAGATTGCTGAAGTCAACAGATTTTACTAACAGGCCTACCAATAACATTATGATGCTGCCATCTTTCTGAAGTCATAGGGGGGCCAAAGCGGGGGTCAAGTTTGTTGACAGGGGGGCACTGGTTTGACGTTGGATATTAGACAGATATTCAGCTGCGAAAAACTTTAACAAATTCTTAGTGGATGAGTATAATGTATAAAAAATGGCTTATGTGAAAAGCATTAGAACGTAGAACTGAACACACATCGCAGTTTATTTGTTTTAATCGCCCTCGATATGTTGCAAAGCAAAGGCTCTAGCAGCAGTGCACTAGCGCTTAGGCCAGCTAGGGACCGTCTACAAAGTACACGTGAAAGTATAAAATGATTAATTGTTTCCCATCGGAATGTTTTGTACAGTTAACAAAAAAAAAGCAATTTGTGCACCAAGGTCTTTGAAAGATAAAGACAAACATTTATAACACTAACTTCAATTTAAATAAGAATTACTGTAAACAAGATATGTGATAGTGGTTATTATTATATTATTACTATTAATAAATATATTTATAAAAGAAATCTATTAAAAATCTTTATCATTCCATTATCCAGTGGTTATGCAGTAAGCTGATTCCAGGTCCTTTTGAGAAGATTTTAATGTTCGTTGTTTTCACAGAAGTATGACACCAAGAAAGTACATGCTATTGAAATTTAAACCAATAAATAAATTAATTTAAAATAAATACACTCTTCTGTATCAACCTCATTTGTATATTTGATTTAGTCACAGAACTATAATAGAGAACATGATATTGAAATTCAACAATTAAGTCAAAGCTGGTAAAGAGTGTTGTTTTGCAGTTGTTTTGACTTGAGTTTGAAAATTTATAACAGTTTTATTACACAACTTCTTGTTACAGATTAGACAAAGATTTTGATGGGGGTTTAAGCCACAGAACTATAAAAGAACACATACTGTAGAAAATTAAACCAATACATAATTTTTGTATAACATATCTTTATTGAATTTTTAACAAAGTTTTTCCAAAAAACACATCATCCTTCCCCACAACTTACCCCAGACAGGTTAAATAAAAAAATAAAAATAAACAAATAAATCAATCAGTAATAATATTCCATAACTCCACACATCTAAAGCATCTTCAATATCTCCATTTTTAACAGTCTAAAAACACCTCCCAGATATAAAAAAAAAATCAAAGGGTTTCTTTCTAATTACATATGTAAGTTTTTTGGTACCAATACATAATTTAGTTTAAAATAAATACAATCTTCTATCTAAGTTTCAAAGGCTGGGTCTTGTTATAGACTTCTTAAAGAACATTTTGCAGTTGTTTTCATTGTCAAAAGAGATGCAGAAGTCACGCAATTGACATTCAAGCCCCCTAGATGAAGATACTGCATTTATTTTGACTGAGTTAGACATTTTTAATGAGACATTTGCGCAGTGGTGTAGTCTAGTTTTTTGTAGTGAGCATACTGTGATTTTTACCTCCCTCACCCGTCCCAAAGCAACACCCCATAAGCACCACTCACTAATGTGTACAGTATGCATCTACATGTAACTGACAGCATTCTGAAAGACTGCTTATGTGATATCAACATGTCAATTTATAATAAGCAACACAAGACGGCCAATTACATTTACAGCTGGGGAGACTGGACTGATTTTCTACTATTATGGTCCCTGAAGCACAGGTTTTATCAGCTGGCAATTATTAATGCACATTTAAGAGTGCCTGTTTTAAAACTCCATAGCCTAACCTTCAGTCCACAAGACTGGTCAGGAGTTCTCATCTCTCTCATCATCTGAAACAAGGAGATATAAACATTGTATTCAGTTTAACTGCTGTATACACACACACACACACACACATATCTGTGTTATCTCTCCTCTTCTCTTGCATTCACTGATCTGCACACTAATGTTACTGAGGTTATTAGCTAGTTATGTTGGCCTGAGAAACTGTGTGAAAGATGCTTGGGACAGTTGACTGATCAGTCACTGCTCCCGGGCCGTAGCTGGGGTTTGTGGGGCCCCGGTGCAAGTTGTACCTGTGGGCCCTGTTTGAAATAGTTTAATATGTTTGTTCTATATATTTATTTGTGCTATTTACACAATGTTTAATTTTTTTAGGTGTCCAGGTACAGAAACCGAATAATCAAATATAAAATAGTATTGCATAGTCTTCACTGTATAAATGAGATATAGATTAATTCCTGTTAAGCTACAAAGAAGTTCAGTAAAGAGCTGTGAGTGATTTTATCTGATTTAATTTCTTGGATTAACATTAAGGACACCGACAGCAGCTAGTAATTTAGGCGTGATCACTTTAAGAGACAATACATCAATATGGTACACAAACGATTTTTTTTTCTCAACTGTTAAAGTTCACTTAAGTTTATGTTTGCTCTCTATTATGTGCACACTGCGCGCGAGATCTCTTTTGAGTTTTTCCGCGTCCTGTGTTTGAATGCTTATAAACTCTTTTGAATGTTTAAATGGACAAGGCATAAAAATGCGTGCAAATAATAAGCGCAGCGACGCGCAGCAGTGGCGCATTTTTAGGATGGTCTCAGCCGGTCAGTTTAAATGAAAGAGTTGCACAGTAGCACTGGTCATTAACAAACACGGAGTGGTTTTCAAGAAGTCAGTGCTTCGATCGCAGCACAGACGGGGTGAATTTATGAATGAACGTGTGAAAGTTCATTCAAGTCACAAGTCACTGACTGTCACAAAGATGTTGTTACGTATCCTCGCGCTTTTTTAAGTGGGTAAGGAAATCCTTGACCTTGGCTAGTGGGTACGCCGTATACCTGCGTGTCACGTAGACTACACCACTGCATTTGTATAATTCAAAGGATGAGAAGTAGTTAACAGCTTCTTACTGGCCTCTATATAGAAGCTGTCCATACAACAAATAAAGCAAGCCCTGCAAATTTATATAAAATATTTTAAAAACCACATATTATATATATATATATATATATATATATATATACACTTCATATTTATTGGTATTTTATTTATTTTTTTATTGCATTTTATGCATATACTTTCAATAAAACATTTGCAATGAGTTTGTGTTGCATGTTCAGTTTTGACCAGCAGGCGTCACTAGCGCTTCGAAACAATGAATCATTTTTCTCGGATGTGTGGTTGTCACTGAAACCTGCTACATGTTGTGTCTTTCGCTACTTGCCCAGTGTAGAATAAATTTCTGTATTTATAAAGGGCCTTAAGTCTAACAAATACATGACAAACACAACATTGAAAGGCTTCAATAAATATTTAGTTCTTTTCAATGTTTTCTATTTCCTGCATTTCTAGATGGTCGCAATTTCTGAAAGTTTGAGCACATCAATTATTAGTAACTACTTTAATTAGGATTCAATATAATACTTGCATTAAGCAAGTTCCTTTTCCCAGGTTTTTATTAAGCCATGGAAAGGCTTAATAAACACAGATTTTCTAAGTCTTCACCTTTTGTCCTGCAGATCTCAATGAGGTTCACCACATTCTCATGTTTCAGCAGCTGTAAGATCTTGATTTCCCTCAGAGCAGTGATGGGAAACTGAGCAGAAGAGCACAAACGCACTGAAACGTGTGACGTTTGCATTTATAATTAAGAGACCAGTAACTGTTTAGCTTGATTTCAATGTAGGATAGAGCTGCATGTTCTCACCCCTTCTTTCTCATTCTCCATAAGTACTTTTTTTAAAGCCACCTTCTTCCCCGTCTGTCTGTGTTTGGCCTTGAACACCTCCCTACAGACACAAAACATCAGAAAATCACTCAACCTCAGAGGTAACCCAACCAGCAATCACACCGGTTACTTCTAAACCAAAATATAGCATAAAGGTAAAGAAACAGTTCACTTCAAAATGACAATTTAGTGAAACTGTACATAGGCCATTCAAGATGGTGGAGAGTTTTTCTTCATCAGAACAGCTTTGAAGAAACCCATTCACTTGCTCATCAATGGATCCTCTGCAGTGAATGGGTGCCGTCAGAATGAGAGTCCAAACAGCTGATAAAACATTACAATAATCCACAAGTAATTCACACCACTGAAAAAGCAACATGTTTATAAGAAACAAATCCATCAAAACATTTTTAACTTTAAATAGTCGCTTCTGGCCAAAATACAAGTCCATAATCCATAATAACGCTTCCTCCAGTGAAACTGGCCCTAGACCACTGTGCCTGTGAAAAGCCAGCATGGGCCCCGCAAGGACATGTTTGCAGGTGTGTTTTGACAAAAAGAGCCTTGTTTTTAAAATCGTGCTTAAGCAATCATAAAAAACTCTAATGTTCACACATGGATAAATGTGTGCTATTTGTGTTCATTCTGTGATTCTGTGAGGCAGTTATATTGTGTGTTTGTGTTTTCTAAATGAGAGCATTAAACCTGTGCAAAATGATGCTGTTTTTGTGTAGTTTTGCAGAAAACACTGAGCAAATTGGAGCGTGTGTGAAAACAGGTGAAATTTGTTAATTTTGACAAACGTGTCTTTGTTTTGAGAACTGTATGAATGGTTTGGAAAATTGTGCCAAATGAATCACTTATAGTGTGTTAGCAATCAAGAAAAACTGTAAGAATAATAATTAAAAAAAAATCTTAAATAAGCTTGACAATTATTAAAACTTTTATTGACACCTTATTTCATAAACCAACACACATATTTGACACCTTTTTGGAAAAGTACAGTCAGTGAAAAGAATGTCAATTATAATGTAAAATAATGATGTAAAAACAGATATAAAAGTTTACTAAAACATGATTTTACATAAAGCAGCGCAAAAAAAAAAAAAAACCCATTAGCAGCATCAAGTCAGTAAAACAAGATTTAAAGATCAGAAGACAACGGTTCCCAAAGTGGGGCCTAAAAATAATGTGGCTACAATGCATGTGTAACTCAAAACACTTTATTTAATAACTCCTGACCATTCATTATTAACATTACTGCTGTTCTATCTGTATACATGCTGCTCTCTTCTGAACTCTTCGCTCACACAAACGTGTTCTCTCCTAATACAGCAACCCCCAGTTATAACTGATATAACCAATCATAGAAAGGAAGTGTAACTGATTTATTATTGAAAAATCAAATGGCACTGTATACACTTAAGTTAAGATACTTCTCTGGATGTCAAAAAAGTGCTAAAAGTTAAAACAACAGCAGACTAACTCAACAACATACAGGCAACAGGAAACTACAAATTAAAAAAAAAAAAATGTATAAATGGTTGCCCACGGTGTGTGTTCACAGTGTGTGTACTTTGGATGGTTAAATTTCTGAATTGCAAGTATGGGTCACCATACTTGGCCGTATGTCACTTTCACTTGTGTGTGTGTGCGCTCACGGTGTGTGTGTGTGCACTTTGGATGGTTAAATGCAGAGCATGAATTCTGAGTATGGGTCACCATACTTGGCTGTATGTCCTTCCACGGAGGACACGCAAAATGTTCAAATACTAAAGTTGTCCCGGATGTTGGCTGAACCCTGTCACATTCTGAAGTTCAAGGTCTGGGTCTTTTCTAAAACAGCATAAATATTCATTCACAAATATTAGTCAGCACTAATTGAATATCACAATCATTCAGTAAGTCATGTTTCTCAGTGTATATTATAACTGTGAGCAATATAAACTCACCTCATCCTGGAGCTTCTCTGATTCATTAGAATGAGCCTCTTCAGCTTGATCACGAGAGACTGAGATATCAGTGAGAGAAAGAAATCAACAGTATATGTGTGTTCTACGCAACCTGGTCTCATAAAAATACGTACCTCTGCGCACTTTTTGTGCGACACCGTTTTACGTAGCTTGCTGCACGTTTCGCCGCAGTTTGAAATAGAAATGTCCACTGAGTGGCGCTAAAACACAGGTTCAATATGTGAACCCTGGCACGTTTTTATTACGTAGATATTGGTAGGTATTGCTGTTTTTTTATTACATTGCTTCAGATACGTATTGCGGCGGTTCAGAATTCAAATATCCGGGGACTGTCGCTAAAACTTAATGCGCTATCGTGTTGAAAATATTACACCTACACCAAATCCAGCCCTAGACCTACCCGATAGTGTTAACAAATGCAAAACTGATATAAAAACATATTAGCTGATGCAACTGTGCTATTTGAACGTCCTTTTACGCAGATTTTAACTGCTTTGTCGAACCGTAGTTACACGGGATTCTAACCTGTGCTTCTCGTCTCCTGAGTCCGTCTCTGTACTCCGTGAGCTACCGAACAAACTTATCATCTATGAAAACCCATAGATATGAAGCTGGATGTGTGCGATGTTAACGTTCAAAAGCATCAGTTTTCAAATCTACCAGCATATTAATATTGTTTTGAAGTCATAGCATCATATTCTTCAAGTAATTGTGCGAAAATTACGCTTTATTAATCGCAACTCTGTAAATTTGTGTGAAAATGTTCATTTATTTTGGAAACTGCAGTGATATGTACTTAAAAAGTGCACCCAGGTACGTAAATGCCATGAGACCAGGTTGGTTCTACAGCAGGTTTAAATCAACTTCATAATTGAAAAGGTTGGTGGTATGATAAAAGAAAAAATATGTTTTAAAAAATGTTTTGTAATTTCTCATAAGTGAGAGATAATCGAGGCTAATACAACACTCACGCGTGGGTGAAAGACGATCCATGCTGTTGCATCTCTCAGGCTTCACTGTGTTTGTGTCTCTTGACCCTTTAGTTTGAGACTCCTCCTGTTTGTTCTTCATCTTCTTGTTCTTCTGATGATTGAACCGCGGTTTGTTGGGCATTATCTTCTTCCTAACTTCTCACAATTTCCTCTTCACACTTTTCTGTCTGTTTTAAACAACATTAAATGATAAAATTTTTAGGAAACAATCCTAATCTTTTCCAAAGGGGTCAAACTGAGATGTTTAAGAGTCTTGAGATACAACTGCGGTCTGCAAGTTTAATTTTCAGTATACCAGCTAATATTTATCTAAATGGTAAACATGAACAAAGTAAGTTTACAAATACAAACAATCCAAAACAAAAATATTAAAAGCTGAAATGCACTACGTAATATAAAATATTTGTTAGGCTACTGAATCTAAGCACAAATAGGCCCCTACACTGTCATTATAGCCACGAAAATGTAGCTTCTTTGATTGTAAAGAGTTTCCGTGAGAAAGAAGTTCTGCAGCAGAATCCACGAGCTTGATTAAAGTCTTCTAGAGTTGCATGAAACTTTGGTCATCCCATATATTTTAAAGTATACGGCTAAGGCCAGTATTCCAATATAACATCAAATGTTAGCTCCATGTGCATCACAGAAGATTTGACTAAAGCCCCGAATATCCACTGACCATAAACCAGCACGTGTCTCAATCTTACCACTAAACTTTGACAGTGTAAATCATACCACGTTCTGCACTACATTCATCTATTCTAAACATCAGCAATAGTTCAGAAGCCTCTTTAAAATATTAAAAAAAATATTTAATCCGGCGTTTACTTCCCAGACGGCCATTATCTGACGAAACTTATTTTTCTTTCAGCTCTGATGTGCTTTGCTGAAGTCTTATGTAGGCCTATCTTGTGGTTATGTATTTATTATTATTGTTATTTATTTTTATTTTTATATTTTTGTAGACCATGACATTAGGGAAGCCTGCTGTCCAAAATCCTAGCCTCTTTCCAGCAAATCCATGGCATTTGGGAGCTCCATGAAGGAGGCACTGGTCGGTCCGTGTATCATCTGATCATTCGTTTTTTGATTTAATATTGATAGTAGAAAAATGAGAAAACGGCGCCTTTTTTCGTTTGTTCAGAGAAACGCAAAAACAAGATTTTCGCTTGATTCTCATTTTTTGGTTCACGGGGTAGAAAACGGATAACGACTTCAAAATTCGTTGTCCCCTTGTGGGCGGTCATGACACGCCCCTTTCTGCCGATTGGTCAACCAAATCTGAACCCGTGACGTCATCAGTCTTTCCTCTGTTCCGTTCAAGAAAATAATAGTCCTCTGCTGATATATCATACCGATTCTTAAACTGTACGGGGCAGGTACTAGATCGGGCTTTCTTCTGTGCAAACTAAGCGTTTTACAGAAATATTTATTTCAGAAATTTTTATCAGCACCAAGCCTGTTTTATTTAGCTGTGCAGAGTTAAATCAGTGTGAAGCTGCGCTGTGCAATGAAGACACCAACAGGTTTTGCTGTATTGGAAAAGATTATATAATCACACCTTTATTCCACACAGGACCCCAATATAGAACAACAGGCTATTTAGGCTATATATCTATGTACTCTTGGTTGGCTTGAAAGGGGTGTTTAGTTAGGCTAGTTCTTCATTTATTGAATGAGGAGTTTGTTATCCTTCAGTGACTTGTGTTCTAAATAGCTACTGAACGTAAACAATTTAAGCACGTTATAAATGCCATTCCAAAAAGTTTTATAAATCTATTTATAAATCTATACAAAACTTTTGTTTACATGCCAGATGGATCATGTGAACTCTCATCACTTCTCTTTAATGGTAACGACCTCAAAGCTTCCCAACAAACGTATTCGTTCTTGGTTGTCTATAGACTGGGCTTGCTTCTGTGTAGATATAAATTCTATTCTTTGCATCAGCTGGGCATGGCTGGGTATGATATGACAGCTGTTATACCCTACCCTGCTTAATTGTTTGTTTAATTAAGTAAATAATTACTTAATTCATTTCAAAATAAATATTTTAAATACTAATACGAAAAGGAAAGAATACAATTGGGTATAATAGGCCTATAACGTTCACGCAAGAAACTGTCATTATGACTGACAACCGGAGAACAGAGATATTAAAATACATACTCTCCTGAGTTTTATAATGTAGTCTTGTATTTTATTAAAATTGATTAGAATTTGTATCTCATAGGAATGTGAGATTTTAAGAAAAGTAAAAACTTGCCATTTTGGTTGTTTCTCACCAAACCCATATGATATACCCTCAGAACGCTTGGAATATACACCACGAGTTATTTTACGACAGATTTGCATCCGCTTCAAAAAAAAAAGAAAAAAAAAGAGAGCATTCTCTGCCATTAAATGGGCAAGCGCGAGCAGGATATTGTGTGTGTGTGTGTGTGTGTGTGTGTGTGTGTTTCGAAAAAAGAAGGTAGCTATAGCCTTTAGAACAGGTGAGTTGCCCTAGTTCACACAGTTCCAATACACTGCGATGGGTTAAATCGGTATTAAATACAGAACACTTATCATGTAAACTTAAAATATTTAAGAATATAGTCTTGATTTTATGGTCCAAAAGGTTTAAAGACCAACAGTTCGCCAAATATAGTTATTTACATAAATAGATAAAAACGTCCAAAATGAGAATGAATCATAATTCAGAAATACTTACCGTAGCTGTGGTGAAACTGAATGAAAACTGACAATATGGTCAGATGTCTGTGTATGTGAAGTATCAGGTGAAAGTAAGTCCAAAGTGTGTGGCTCTACCTCCGCACTTCTGCGACTGCTTGTCATTTACTGCAAGATTTCAGCTGCTCCACGGCTTGTATACTACGGCTTGTTTTTCCCTCCGCTTTCTAGTCTAGATATGCATGCGCCGTTCCCGCCAAATGGGCAGGGGGTAGAAAGAGGAACACAACACAAACTTGTTAGTTGTTCTATTAACACATAACTGAATGTCAATGTATGCAGCAATGAAAAAAGATCCTCAAGATGTGACCTTATTTAATGAAAACGGGTTACACGTGGTACTACTTGTCATCGCGGATCGTTCTGGGGCGGAGCTTTGATGAAAGCACTGCATGAGTTCAGAGAACTGATGATGATTCAGAGAATCTACGGAGTGTAGTATCCTACACCAGAACATCATTTTCTTCCCATCCTTTCTCCCAATTTCCACCAAAACTGACATCAAATTTAACATTTAGGCAACAAGTGTGGGTTTCTTTTTTATACAATTCTTAGTAATATTTGTAACATTAGGTGCCAACATATCATAATCACTTTTTCTAAATCACCCAGTAGAGATGATGACACAGGAAATTAATGCCCTTTTTTTCCCTAAAAGCTGTCTAAGATCTTTTTTCTCTTTTTCACGCAACTTGGAATAAGCAGCAGGAGGATGCATTTGGAAAAATAAAAAAAAGGATTACATCCTTGGACGTAACAGTGTTAAATAAGGAAGATATACAACATGTGCAGGGTTGTGCAGCGGTGGGTCCCCAGGACTGGGGTTGGGAACCACTGACATAAAGTACTGTAATCAATTGAAAATGTAAATTATAATTCAGTACGATGTGAACATTTAGGATTGGTCAAACAAAAACTGCGTTCTCCTAAACGATGAAATGTCATTTTGGCAGAAGCACGTGAATACTGACAACTACAGCCAATCCTTAAAAACGAGCCTTCAGCGCCATCTATAGTGGACAAATAATAATGCAACTTCATTAAAAAAAACACCTTGAGCTCTTATTTCACATATGTAGGTCATTTTAATATTAACTAAATGTTAAATAACCAAATCTTAATGGGTTTTTATAAATGTTTATTATTGTTTAATGTATAAGTTAGTTATTCTACACCGTTTTTTCACAAAACATCATTGGAGAACAGAACATTCTTCATTTCTGATATCCTTTTCTTCAAGACACCAAGTAAAAATTCAGAGTGAAATTTCAAATTACAGTCTTTTTGTCAAGTTGAGTCAAGTTCTGAATCTATTGGATAGGCTTCTCTCTTTTCAGACGACTGTGATAAGTAATTGAATGATTTGTAAAAGAAAAATAGCAGATAAAATGCTTTGCAACATCACAATTTATTTCAGCCTACGTAAAAAATAACATTAATATTTGGGTAACGATTGAAGCTTTATTTTGGCCGACACTTTCTTTAATAAACTAATGTACAGCACGTACAGTAATGAAATACAACACAGTGAAGTACAGTCACTTAGGGTGTTTTCACATTTAAGACAATTTAAATGAAGCAAAGCCTGGTCAGATGAAGTGAAGCAGAAAGAGAAGCAGCTGAAACTGACCTCTGTGCTTTTGGTGTTCACGATGTAAGGGGATGCAAAAGAGGACGGATTTGAGCGCAAAAGGACCAAAGCCGGTTCAGTTTCTGGTTCAAGTTAACTGAACTGGGTTTCATTCATTTAAAGTGTACTAGGCATATATGTGAAAACACCCTCACAATTAATACAATCAAATACAGTCAATAGAGAGGAAATCAGTTAAATGTACAAAAATACAACGATGTGAAATGAAAACAATGAAAATACTCACAGCTACGACAGAGTGACCCACGTTAACAAAAAACATTTACTTTTACATGATGTAAGGCTTCACAAAATACTCTTCCTTCATCCTCAGAAAATGAAAATAATATTAAACAAAAAATAAATGCAAAAAATAAATGCAAACAAATACAGTGAGATATGGTGAGTGTCTTTGGGACCTTTGTGCATGTAACACAGACAACAGACAAACAAGACAACAGACTAAATAAAGGTGACAGGTTTGTACAAAGACAGAGGGAAATAAAAATGAACAGTAGTGTATGATACAGGAACACAAGCAGAACTCCAAGCACAGCCACGGAGGAACGGTATAGTGACTGTAAAATGCATCAAAGTGGATTGAAGAAAGTTGTCCATGATAGTGTCCAAACCTTTGTCACATACTATGAACTGTTATTTCCTAAAACAGCATAAATATTCATTAATAAATATTAACCAGCACTAAAAACACATTCTGGATTGTGATGATTCATGTCATTATTACACGTCAGTAACATAAACTCACCTCATCCTGGCTTCTAGCATCAGAATGAAACTCTACAACTCTGACTGGATCACGAGCGACTGGAGATAAAAAAATTAATATCTTCACATACAGTTCATACAGTATATGTACTATAGCACGTTTAAATCAACTTCATGAGGACGGTGGTGATTATGATAATGGAAAACAAGACTTTGCCATTTACAGGATTTATAAGACCATTTTGAGTTAACATATTACAATACTTACAATAAGGATTCAGATCCTCCTTGCTGTTGCATCTAACAAGTTTCACTGTATTTGTATCTCTTAATGCTTTGGACGGTGACTCTTTCAGTTTATTCTTCATCTGTTTCTTCTCCTTGATCTTGTGCTTCTGATCATCGAACTGCAGTTTACCGGACATCATTTTCTTCCCATCCTTTCTCCCAATTTCCATCTTCTGTCTGTTTTAAACAAAAATGACATCAGATTTAACATTTAGACAACAAGTGTGTATTTCTTGCATACAATCTTTAGTAATATTTGTAATATTAGGTGCCATCATGTCATAATCACTTATGAGGAGATGAACGCTTTCGAAATAAGGCTTTGTTAGATCATATCTCTTTTCAAAAGGTTTCATAATTGTAATCATAATTAACCACGGAATCAAACTTCCGCAGACCCGCCCCGTTTGTCACACACTCCGCCGGATGGAAAATCAAGAATCAAGAATTTAGCTGTGCATTAAACGATTTGAATGCACGACGTGGAGGCGAAGAACCGCCATATATTAGTAGAAATGCACCAAATGAAAACTGTAAACATTGGGCAATAAAACTTGGCAGTATTTAATTTAAGTCAGTTAAATAAAGTAACCGGTCAGTCGGCAAGTGATGGTTTAAATCGCATCACAAGATCAACAGCTCTTCCGTGAAGCGAGTCAAATCAAAGATACACGTTTTTACATTTTGTTATTTTTTCTTTTTTTTTCATTTTTCCTTTTACTAACTTCATGAGGCGCACTTGCTGTTAAGCCACTAAAAATAAGGACTGCAAATTCATGAGACAGCAGGTGCAAGGCGTTTGTTTCATTAACAGATTGAGACCATGGTAGCATGTTATGATAATTATTCTTAAACTCCAAGCAGTAATCAGTTACTTTAAGAACAGCACAAAGAGAGAATTACTCACAGAGTCGCAGTGAACACAAGTCTTTGCAACAACAACATGCAGCACTCCCGCTTACACAGCGCGAGGACATAGGACCCGGAGTCTCGGAGTCGTGGTTTGAAGATGCATCAACTGAAAACATACAGCCACGTGCGAGGTGACAGTCCCCGCCCCCTCCCCGTGCAGCTACAGGGCTGCAGTTAGTGATGGGAAGTTCGGATCATTTTACTGACTCGGACCTTTGAGTCTCGTTCAGCAAAAAGAACGAATCTTTTTTCGAGTCATTTCGTTCATTTTAGCAAAATATAATTAAAATGTTACATGCTACTTCCCGAACACATCTACTACTTATGCAAACGTTGATCACACTACAAACAATGCAAAACTAATGCTATAAGAAACAGAAAAGATTAATTCATTGTTTACCTGGGTCTTCTATTATTAGCTCACCTCACCTCTTATCGTACAAGTCTTTGGGTTTGAGTCGTTCATCACGTGACAGCCTCATAAAACCTATTGGCGAGTATAGGTCTCTGCAGCCGCTTGCAGTCGGGGGCGGAATTGAAAGCGGAGACGTGAAGTCGGACTCTTTCTGCTTGCTCACTTACGGAAGTGCATGTGGCTGCAGTGTAAATCAAGTTCAATAAATATACATTTCGTTTCGTTTGTAATTGTTTGTCCCTGTCTTCTATTCAGTTCTAGATGGTCGCAATGTCTGAAGGTTTGAGCACATAAATTATTAATAACTATTTAAATTGGGATTCAATTTAATACTTGCATTTAGTAAGTTCCTTTTTCCAAGTTGATTAAAGTCCCTCTGACTTCTTGACCCGACTAAACAGTCAGCAGAGCAAGGGAACTTGAGCAGGGGAACAAAAGATTTGGTTTTGATTTGATTATCATTGATTTTAAATCTTCATTACCTGTAAGCTGTAAATTCTTATGAACACTTATACAAATGTATTTATTTGTGGGTGATATTTCATCCAGATCCAACCACAAATTTATTTTCAGTGTTGAAACGGAATCTGACTTATAAATACCTTTTTCCTCAGATAAAGTTTCTCCACAGTTACCCCAGAAATCACAAAACAAGGGTGAGAAATGTGAAAGGTTTTATTAGTGTATTATACTTAGAAGTAACTTATACACCAATATCCCAACACAAACACATGATCTTACAAATAAAAACATCTTTTAAAAAAACTATATTAACACAATTAAATCTGAAAAGATGATGACGAGGTGTTTAAATAATGGGTAATGCTCTCCCAGACTAAACATATTTTCAAAAGTATTTTCAGTGGGAGAAGCAGACATTTATCGAACACTACACTGAATCTGTGCCTCAAAACATTACGTACACTTTTTCTCTCCCACAATGCACTCGTGCTGTCGCTGGTTCAGCTCAGTATGGATTCAGTAATTCATATCAACTGGGCTCGTCTGATCAATGATCAGTATTTTTTGTCATCTAGATAACGCTTCTGTGAGTGCAAACACTAAACAACAAGAACTGTATCTGCCTGCTCCAATGATGTCCAATACAACACTGTGATGAAACAATCACTCAAGATAAACATGGAAATGTCTTATATTTTGTAATCAGGTGAGAGCCCTAAAGGTTCCTCCTATTCAATCAGAAGTCTCTCTCTCCTTGACCAATCACAGCCAGCCGGATTAATCAAAAAACCCTGTCGAACTCTGATTGGCTGGTGGTGGCAGGGTTTCTGTTCTGATTGGCTGGCTGCTGGGGCATGTGACCTCTCCTGCGCGGCGGCGCCAGGTACTCAAACATGGAGGTGTTGTGTGTGGAGAGCATGTTTTTGAGGTCAGAGGGCATGGGGTCGGACCAGAAGAAGTCGTGGTTGAGTGCGTCGTCGCTGTCTATTCTCTGAGCCGGATCCAGAACCAGCAGTTTGTCGATGAGGTCCAGAGCGTACGGGTCTTTCACATAAGCCTTCAGTCTGTCCTTCACCTTACGCTTCTGACCTTTAGGAAGCTCCATCTTCTGATACAGCTCATACTTCTTATCCACACCGGGCCAAACCTGAGACAGCACAGAATACAGACGTAAAGACTTAAATATGAATCATGATTCAAGTTTCAAATTTATGATTTTTATACTGATTTTGGTTAAATATAAACAAGTAAATACATTTCAAAAAGCAATTTAATATTTAATTTATAATTCAACAGTTTTATATTCATGCCTTTTGAACTTGTGCTAAATATATACAATATATATTTAAAAAAAACTAACATGGATTTAAGTTCTGTATTTATGCTTTACTCTTTTTGTGTTAAACATATGCATGAATTCACATAAATATATGCATAAATTCAAATAAATACAGAGCATGAATTCAAGTTTCATATTTGTTTTTATACTAATTTTTGTTTAAATATATGCTAATAAATGTTTAGTATGAATTCCAGTTTCATATTTATTCTTTTTGTACTGATTTTGTGAAATATGCCAACAAACATTTTTAAAAATGACATGAATTGAAGTTTCATATTCATGATTTTTGTACTCATTTTGGTTAAATATAAGCAAGTAATTAAATTTTAAAAATAAATTTAATTTAATTTAATTAACAATTCAATAGTTTTATATTCATGCCTTTTGTACTTCTGTTAAATTACGACGGCATTTTAGTGCCTCGTTAAAAAATAAAAATCGAAGATTACGAGAATAAAGTCGAAATGTTTCGAGAATAAAGTCGAAATGTTTCGAGAATAAAGTCGAAATGTTTCGAGAATAAAGTCGAAATGTTTCGAGAATAAAGTCGAAATGTTTCGATCATTTAAATCGTAGAAATTAAAGTTATAATATTTTGAGAGTTTAGCCTATATCGCGCATGCAAATTGCCCACGTTGAGCACCGGGAGAAGTTGCAGGCCACCGGAATTGATTTGAATATTGTTGCCTCCGAGCGGCCGCATCATCTTACTGGGATGTCAATTTTAAGGACTCGCGGGAACAGCTTAATATCAAGAATATGATATTTATTAACAGACTGAACAGGAACAACTGTTTATCTTAACATCAGCTCACACTCAATCAATATTCCTTTGGGGGGCGCTGTAGCTCTCTTATTTAACCCTTTTTTAATACACTACAAATATAGCTATGTGGGATTATTAGCAGAAATCATACCATGTGTCATACTCGCTGGGACAGTATGCTTGGAAATAATATTTAATGCATTCCATTGCATTCATTATTTGTAGTGTGCCAGCCACACAATAACAATAGCTTAAGCTTTGTGCTTTTAGTGCTTTTAATATAAAACAAAGTCTCAGCTTTCAAAATCAGTTTTATAACGAAACACAAATGATGTGTTTTACAATAATGTGATTTTCAAGATCTTTAATGTAGCGTGACAGATCGCTGTATTTATGTGAATCAATTCATTACATTATTGTTAAAATTCCATCACCTACTCCGCAAAAACGCCTGTGGCGTCCAAACTTTCATTCCTCACATGTAGCCTGTTTAATTAAACAGCAAAACGTTCTAAAGGTTGAAGTGGACTCAAATTTGTTAACATACGTTATATTGTTGCCTTTTCTGCTGTAAACGTTAAGTGACTATTCACAAACTGTTTTATTAATGGTATACTGTAAATGAGGACATAATATTTAATGTCTTCCATTCATTATTTGTAGTGCGTCAGCCAACCAGTAATCACAACAATTTTGTGCTTTGTTGCTTTTACACACAGCTCAGCTTTCAAATTCTGCCAGTTTTATAACGAAATACAAATTATAAATGTGTTTTTGCTCTTTATTTCAAGTTTATAGCAAGATATAAATTGAAGGAACATCATAAGGCATAAAAAAAAAGTTTAGCCTAATTTATAATGAAAATGTCTCGTCGTTCGTTATTGTAATCGGAAAGATGATTGACTCACATGCCGCTTAAACACATTATTGCAATATAGCCTACATATTGTTTGTATTTCGCTATAAAACTGACAGATTTTGAAAACTGAGATTTGGAATATCTCCCGGAGCTCCAAATCCGGGCCATTTGCATGCGCAAAAGGCTAGAATAGCCTATCTCAAAATATTATAACTATATAGGAATCTTTATTCTCAAAACATTTCGACTTTAATCTCGTAATGTTTCGACTTTAATCTCGTAATGTTTCGACTTTAATCTCGTAATCTTAGATTTTTTTTTTAAACGAGGCACTAAAACGCCGTCGTAGTTAAATATATGCAAATATACGCCAAAAACATTAACATGGATTTAAGTTCTATTTTTATGCTTTTACTCTTTTTGTTAAATATGAATTCACATGAATATTGTTAAATATATGCATGAATATGCATAAATTCAAATAAATATAGAGCATGAATTCAAGTTTCATATTTATGCTTTTCGTACTCATTTGGTGAAATATAACAGTTTAATTAAAAAAACTTGCATGGGCTTAAGCGTCATATTTGCTTTTTTATTCATTTTATGATAACTATAAGCAAAAAATAAACAAACAACAATCCTAGTTTCATATTTTAAATTTTTGTAGTTATTTTTTCAAAAATATAAACAAATAAAGAAAAAAATACTAGCATGTATGTGTATAATAATGAAATTTTAAGCTCTTTCTTATATTATTTTGACAAAATCAGATGAGAAGTGGGCACTTCAGACACATTTGAACATGCTAATATTAGATCTAAATGGTAATCCGTCTCATTTGTGATCTGACCACCCAAAGTAGATGTAAAACCCATGTGTAAAGAGGTCTGACGTATAGTTCTGTGTGTGTTACCTCAGGAGTAATAGAGCCACACAGCTGACTGATGAGTGTGAGCTGGTGCTGTTCTGTGTTGCCCTGCATGATGGGGCTTCTGGTCCACATCTCCGCCATGATACACCCTCCACCCCACAGATCTATGGGAGGCCCGTAGTCTCTCTCACCTAACAAAAAACAAATACTCACAGTGAAAAATCAATAATTATATCCCACTACAAGCGTTTAAGATGTGTTTCACTTACCCAGCAGCAGTTCAGGCGGTCGGTACCACAGTGTGACGACCCGGTTCGTGTAGCGGTTCCCCTGACTGTTCTTAGCCAAACTAAACGCTCTGGCCAATCCAAAATCAGCCAGCTTCAGGACGCCGTCTCTGGTGATCAGAACATTGGCCGCTTTCATGTCTCTGTGGAGGATCTGATATAAACACACAATACTTCAGTCTGAGACTGGATGCGTCACAGTGACAACCCTGGCCCTGTTTCTTAATCACATTTACATCACGTAATCTGTGAATACTAGCAGGGAAACTAAGCGATCATGTTGTCTTACCTTGTTTCTGTGTATGTAGTAAAGTCCGTTCAGCAGCATCTGCATCACCTTCTTAATCTCAGCCAGAGTAAATTTAACATTAGCGTTGCTCAGCAGACCAGCGAGGTCGTGCTCACAGAAATCAAACACCAGATAGATGCTGCCCTTATAACGGTTAAACTGGGTGGCTGGAGGGGAAGAGATGAGGAAAATAAACTGTTATAATAATCGTCCAATCAAAAGCAAGACATCACGTAATTTAACACACTGTCTACTATTTGATGCAGAGTGAAAAACAGGAACTCTAGTCATAGTTACAGGAATCCAACACTTTTTGATTAATGAATTTACAATGATTACTGCAGGAAGGGCCATTCACACCAAAGATGATAACTATAATGATTACTATAATAACTATAAAGTTCAATGACAAAGAGGAACATTCATTGGAATCACTTTCAGAATTATTTTTCCCGCTGATGAACAAAAACACTGGCAGTCAATCAGACTTTAAAGAGCTCGAACATTTAAAGTGACACAATATGCAACACATGTTGATAATAAACAGAACGTTATTACGCATTGGCGTGGATGCTAATATAGTTATCTTCATAATTATCACTCTTGATGTGAATGGCCCTTAAGGATCTCTTAAAAATCATTTTCCAGAGAATGCCTTATCTGGTAAGAAATAATTGTACTTATTGAAGATATTTGTACACTAATAAGACCCTCGATGGACTGATATTAATCACACCGGCTTGTCTAGCCAAATAAATATTTCAGCAGAGCAAAACAAAAAACATTGTCAGTGTCCATAACTTTTACGATTGCACTAATTTCAATGACTTTTTAAGGTCTGAAAATCAATAAAAAAAATCAATAAATAAATAAAAAGTATTTCCAGATTCTTGTAGATTAGCACATTTATGCTGCGGCTGCATGTAAAAAGCAGCTGTGCATCTTATTTATTACAGCATATACACCATGGAAAGTCTTAATAAACACAGATTTTCTAAGTCTTCACCTTTTGTCCTGCAGATCTCAATGAGGTTCACCACATTCTCATGTTTCAGCAGCTGTAAGATCTTGATTTCCCTCAGAGCAGTGATGGGAAACTGAGCAGAAGAGCACAAACGCACTGAAACGTGTGACGTTTGCATTTATAATTAAGAGACCAGTAACTGTTTAACTTGATTTCAATGTAGGATACAGCTGCATGTTCTCACCCCTTCTTTCTCATTCTCCATAAGTACTTTTTTTAAAGCCACCTTCTTCCCCGTCTGTCTGTGTTTGGCCTTGAACACCTCCCTACAGACACAAAACATCAGAAAATCACTCAACCTCAGAGGTAACCCAACCAGCAATCACACCGGTTACTTCTAAACCAAAATATAGCATAAAGGTAAAGGAATAGTTCACCCCAAAATGACAATTTACTGAAAATTTACACAGGCCATTCAAGATGGTGGAGAGTTTTTCATCATCAGAACAGCTTTGAAGAAATGTAGCATTTCATCACTTGCTCAACAATGGATCATCTGCAGTGAATGGGTGCCGTCAGAATGAGAGTCCAAACAGCTGATAAAAACATCACAATAATCCACAAGTAATTCACACCACTGAAAAAGCAACATGTTTATAAGAAACAAATCCATCAAAACTACCAAAATACAAGTCCATAATCCATCCATAATAACGCTTCCTCCAGTGAAACAGTCCATCCCCTGTCGTCCTCTCACATCAAAATCATAACATAATTGTTCAGAAATATTTTATACTGTTTTCACTCAAACTTGTCTCAATCCATGCATATTTCCCTCCTGATTCATATGAGAAGTTTTTTTTTCACTGCAGAAAGCAATATTGTGGATAGAGGACTCACTCTGAAGTTAAAAACATCTTGATGGATTTCTTTTTTTACAAACAACTTTTCGCTTCACAGGTTGTTGACTGATTGACTGGAGTGGTGTGGATCATTGTGATGTGTTTATCAGCTGTTTGGACTCTCATTCTGACGGCACCCATTCACTGCAGAGGATCTATTAGAGAGCAAGTAATGTCATGCTACATTTCTCCAAATCTGATGAAGCAAAACTCATCTACATCTTGGATGGCCTGAGGGTGAGCCAACTATCAGCAAATTGGTTGAACTAGGCCTATTCCTTTAACGACAAAGATCCCTATAAACATTTTAACAGCCACTGTTTTCCTGACAGTGGATCACAGCAATAATAAACTAATTTAAGGTGCATTTTCTCACACAAGCATCAAATACTGACCCGAAGGTGCCTTGGCCGATCTTCGCCAGCTTCTCATATTTCGAGAATTCATCACAGAAGGGAAACTCGACCCCATCATAGTATTTAGACATGATGGCGGTCTCTCTGTCCGGCCTAAACACACACAACACACATATTTGATTTAAAACACGATGGAGAGCTCTTTTTACCTTATGATGTTCTTACATTGAGCTAATTATATTCACAAGACTCGTACAGACGCATTTAGGCACATTTATGTTTTAAATGCGACAATATTGAGTCTTATAAGATGCTGTTTTGGTTGTGTGGGTGATTTCGTGTTCTTCGTTCGGCCCCGGCAAAGACAAAAACCAAACCCACACGCACAAATATCAGCTTTACGCCGTCATTTAAAAGACGAACTGTATTTAAACCGTACAAATGTGTGCTTGACATATTAAAGATGAATAAAATCGAGTTTTTGATAATTTAAATGACTGTTAAGAGATAGAATATTATTAAAATATTCGTACTTATCCCCACCGCCGGAGCTTCCGGTTTTGTCGCGCTGCATCCTTGCTGTTCCTCTGCGGTCCGCGGGACAGATTCAACAAAGTCAAGAAAAATTCTACCGCCACCTGCCGCCCGGAAGATACGCAGTTATTACACAAAACTACTCGACTACTTCTTATATATATATTTTTTTTTTCTGCTCAACTACAATCAAATGTATTTTAATTTATTATTATTATTGTAGATTGAAACATATTGTGATAAAAACGTATTTTATCCGGCAAAATCATACCTAAACTCATATTTCATTAGGATAAAAATTGGACATTGTATATGCAAAAAAATCAATCAATCAATCAATCAAAAATTAAATATATGTAATAAGAATTAATACAATATAGACACAAACTTCTTTGAATTTTTATTAATTTTCCATCTAGTATGTACAGTACATAAAGATTTTTAATAGCACCCTATGGTAATTTAAGACAAGAGTGGTGTGATCCTTATTGATCAAATTAATATTTAGTCACATTATTGTTAAAATAATTATCCACTCTTTCATATATAACAAATTATCCCAAAACCAAGTTAGCAAAAATCCAGGCTGCATTTGAAAATAGTTGTTTGTATCTAGATTATACACACTCCTGTCTACTACAATACATAAAATGCTACAAAAATTAAATTACATTAAGAGTCAAAACATAAGTCATATTTGACAGTCCATTTTTATACACCTACAGTCCTCTGATATATATATACACACACACACACACACACACAAAACATTTAACACATTTTTATTCACTATGAACAGACGTGGGCACCGCAGTGTTGACATGCTTTGAACATTGTTTTGCATCCACTTATGAATGCAGACTTTCCCATGCATGAGTCAGAAATGACACATTAATATTACATAATTATGAGAACAGTGTCTTACATATGGCACAATTATTTCAGTGCAATAAAAAAACAAAACAAACAAACACAGATGAACACTGACTTTCTATTTCATTAATGCAAAGATCCGGTTAAAAACATCAAAACCGTAGTGTAAAAGAAACCTACCCAGAAAATGAACTGAATGCACTTGAAGTACTTCAAATTAAAGTATCCCAATAAAGTAAACATAAACAGCTCAAGTAGATTCTGATTTATGTGCTTTTTACAAACTGATGAACTGGTCCAATGCTCTTCAGGACGTAGAATGCATGGATTCAAGAAGAAAAGATTTCATCCATGATTTGCTGTGTATTTTGCAGTAAATCTTCAGAGTGAACTGTTGAAGGAATAGTTCTAGCTGACAGTGTACTCGCCCTCAGGCCATCCAAGATGTAGCGGAGTTTGTTTGTTCATCAGATTTGGAGAATCCGTTTAGCATTACATCACTTACTCACCAATGGATCCTCTGCAGTGAATGGGTGCCGTCAGAATTAGAGTCCAAACAGCTGATAAAAACATCACAATAATCCACAAGTTCTCCACACTACTCCAGTCCAGTCCATCAATTAACATCTTGTGAAAAAAAGATGCATGATTATAAACACAAATCCACCATTAAGACATTTTGGCTTTAAACCTTTGATTTCAGCTAAAATATGAGTCCATAATATTGCTTTCTGCAGTGAATAAGGGTCTGAATCGGGTAAAAAAACATGCACAGATCCAGCACCGTTTACTAGCCAAAACAGCCTAAAACAGTTCTAAACAAATGTGGTTTCAAGTTAAAATGCCTTCATGGTGAATTTTCTTACAAACATTCAGCTTTTTTTCCCCTCACAAGACACTAACTGATGGACTGGAGCGGTGTGGATTATTGTGATGTTTTTATCAGATGTTTGGACTCTTATTCCGACGGCACCCATTCACTGCAGAGGATCCACTGGTGAGCAAGTGGTGAATTTCTCCAAATCGGTTCTGATGAAGGAACAAATTCATCTACATCTTAAGACAGTCTGAGAGGGAGTAAACTTTCAGAAAATGTTTGTGAATTACTCCTTTGAAAGTACTGGGACAGAGGGTTCAGGCACAGGTGGTGCACTTGCTGTGTTTGGCTGGATGTCTGGCACTGCAGACACATGCATATGTCCGTTATGAGTTTAAAGCAGGGTCCAAGTGTTTTAAAGCCCCTCCCACCAGGTGTAAACTACCTGTGATGAGGACATGTATGTTTACAGCCGCTCGTAGTGGAGCAGCTTTCACATTTATGCTAGGTTTAACCGGTATGGCACATTTGTTTGGGTCCGACAGAACTGAGTCTCTTCCCTGACTGATCCACTGCAGGGCGCTGAGGATGCAGGGAAACACCAGCGTGTCGCTGTGTCTTTCTGCCACCAATGGCAAACCACCTCTGATCAGAAGCTCCGCCTCTGGCTTCTGCTCCTGGCCATTCAGAACGCGCCAGCTCTGCTGGTTGTCCAGGCAACGTGTCAGCATGTTCTCCACAGACACATTAAAGTTCTGTTGGTCTGAAGGACAGAGTGTGTTATTAAAACAAATACTTTTTAATGTATTTTAAGTGATTTATCTGAAACAACCTTCATGTAAAATTATCAGGAATCTCACAAAAACTCAACATAACAGCACATAGTCTGATGTTAACAGAGTGTTGGATTACAAATTTATAAAATGTTAAATCTAGGTTCCAATGTAATAGTATATAAACTGAAAAAGTTAGGTACATTGTATTTAGCATTTATGGTGAAGATGATGACATCAGATGAACTATTCTGTTAAACAAAGTTTGTAGCAAGAGGTTCCTGCCAGTTCCTGTTCTCGTATTATAAGTCAAATGAGCCATTCTCGGAGACTCTCACCTTTTGTTTGTAATGGCTCTTGGAGCCCCTGCCCCAATCTTTGGGAAGTTATGCTGATTGGATTAGGAGTGGTTAAATGGGGCAGGTTGCGATACCTGAATACTTCATTTGTGTGCTTTGTTTCCATTCCTAAGCACTGCCCCCTAAATGTATATAAACTACAATGCTTTAGTTAGACTTGGATGACTGCAGCGACGCACAGCGAGTTCTCAATAAAGAGTAACTTCTGTATGAAAGGAGTTAAAGGAAATGTTTACAAATATTGAATAACAGCACATTTTAAATGAGTTTCCTGAAATATTTTTTATCAATGTTTCAATGTTGAATAAAAAAATGTAATTCATAATCATGTAATTCAGTATAATTTAATTTAAACTTGAATTACATTTTTAATAAATTAAATCCCCCCCCAATTTTTTTATTTTATAAAATATATTTTGAATATATTACACAAAATTACATATAATATAAAAAAATATATATATATCTATCATTGCAATGCTTTTTGGGATAGCCTGACTGTGCTGTATATTTTGGACAATACATCTATAAAGGCAAAAATCTAAAAAGTCCTTCATCAACCTTCATGCTAAAAGTTCAATTTATCCATATCATGTTGCCTAGTTAGTCAGCACTCTTAAGACACGGAGTGCTGGAAGCATCTCTTACCTGCATTACAGGTCGCTATGGCCTCCGTGATGTTCGGACAGAACACGGCAAAATCAAAATGACAGGGCTAAAACAAAGAACAATCGTTAGAATGATAATACAAACAAACATGAGTCTGGTTGGCTTAGTGCAGATTAATATGATTAAAAAGTGTGAAATAACTCACTACGAGCAGTTTGAGCATAGCAGCACAATCTCTCTCTCCTGTAGCGTTGAATAAAAGCACCCTCACCACCGGACCACTACAAACACAAAGAGCATTAAACACCAACAAAAATGAACCAATGTCTGCTGATACACACAATTCAAGAACCACTGTTTGGCTCCACTGAACATATTCTTGAGTTTCTACTACATGCCTTTAGATATGCATTTAAACCTTTTAGTTTTAAAGTTACAATCATAAAAGTATTTTAGAAAACAGATCGTTTTGGTCCTTATTTACACAGTTTCATTATGCAGATGCTTTTATCTAAAATGACTTGCACAGCATTTAACGTATACATGTATTTTATCAGTTCACAGCTTCCCTGGGAATGGAACCCATGACCTGGTGGTAAAGGGTTAGTTCGCCCAAAAATGAAAAATTCTGTCATTAATTACTCACCTTCATTTTAATCATTAATTACCATTTTCATTTCTGGGTGAACTATCCTTTTAACTACTGCCTGAGTAAAATAGGAAGGCCTTCTCACCCTGCGTTTCTCTCATGTTGTGGTGCGATCTCATTGAACCAGCAGACACAGGCCTGCATGCTGCGTGTGGTATGAGCTCCGTCCAGGAAATACGTCACAGGACCGTGTTTTAGTGTCTGATTGCGCCCAGGCCACTCAGTCTCCGCAAGACCTGTGAAAACATCATATGTATATTAACTACAACTGCTAAATGCACTATGACCTTTCCAAGACTGTGATTTAGTAATTTTGTAACTGTAGTGATTAATTATCAGGACAAGTAACCAAAGGGCTGCAAGTTCAAATCTCAAAAGTGGCCGTTTTAATTATATATTTGAGAAGGTTTTTGTGCATGAAATACATTTTAAAATGCAGCAATAACATCCCTGTCTCTTACTTGTTGCTGCCTATGTAGGCAGCACACATCAAAGCAGTTCACAAAGTTTCAAAAATGAGCTTTTAATTGGGCTGTATAGCGTGTTTTTGCAGACCTTTGATCATCGCAGGACTGGGCTGGAAGGCTGGAGCTGGACTCACACCGCTGAACTCCACTGGAGATGACGCAGGATCTGAGGAACAAACAGCTGATTAAAAACACAAACTGAGATGTGTGAACTAACCCACAAACAGTCAGAAACACGCACCTGTGAGGAAGTGTCTCTGCAGCCAGGTGTGTGAGAGCTGCAGAGCCAGAGAAGCGTTACTGCGCTGATGGTGACCGGCTAAACCCAGCCTGAGCGAACCTTCGCCTTGATACTCCTCCAGATCAGGACACACTGATAACGAACACTGAGAGAGAAACAGAGAACAATGTAAGCACATTAACTGCATTTTGAATTGTGTATTTGAAGTGCATGTTTGTATTTCTCACCCCAATTTCTTCCGCTCTCTCTTGAAGCACCTTCATCGGCCCATCAGGCTGTTTGACTGTGAACGCAGGAACTCCTGGCTGCAATAAACACATTCACTGAAAACCTTCCAACATGCAATGTTTTTAAATTCTTTTTCACACAAGAGCAACAAACATTCACCTTAAAAATCCCTCCTTTCTGCCAGGCAATTTTCTCAATGGTGTCTCCCAGAATGCTGGTGTGATCTATGCCTAAAGAGGAGATGCCACACACCCAGGGACGCCTAAGAAAAACCATTGTAATAAATTAAACCTCAATCACCTTTAAAATGAAGCGTATCATTTCTGTCCCATTAGCAGCACCAAATGCAAACACAAAATAATGAGTTTCAACAAAAACATCCATCTGCAGAGTTGTGATCTTGAAAAATTGTAGATATTATACACATCACCTTTAACCATGCCATTTCATCCCTCGACAACCTTTCCTTTATTAATACAGGATTTGTAGGTTCAGTTTTGTAGCACTTTGGTGATTACAAAATATTATCACGCTAAAAGGAAGAACACATATGGCAAATCTTACAGAAGTGTTTCAACTTTTATAGCTTTAAAAGTTGATTTGCATTTATATTTTTCAAGTACAAGTGTTTATAAGTTGTGGTGAATTTCTGAAGACTGTTAAAGGAATGGTTCACCCCAAAATTAAATTTAACTGAAAATGCACTCTCAGGCTGTCCAAGATGTAGATCAGTTTGTTTCAGATTTTAAGAAACTTAGCATTCCATCACTTGCTCTCCAATGAATCCTCTGCAGTGAATGGGTGCCGTCAGAATGAGAGTCCAAACAGCTGATAAAAACATCACAATAATTCACAAGCAATCCACACCACTCCAGTCCATCAAGTAATGTCTCCAAAATCTACCAACATATGTGTTTAGACCTTTTTGGACAATTTTTGCTTGTAAATGGTGCTTGATCTGTGCATATTTCTCACCTAATTCAGATGAGACAAAGTTAAAAATGCCTTGATGGATTTGTTTCTTACAAACACAGCTTTTCTCTTCAAAAGAACTAATGGACTGGAGTGGTGTGGATTATTGTGATGTTTTTTTATCAGCTGTTTGGGCTCATTCTGACGGCACCCATTCACTGCAGAGGATTCATTGGTGAGCAAGTGACGGAATGCTACATTTCTCCTACATGGCCTGATGGGGAGTTAAAATTCAGCAAATTTTCATTTTTGGGTGAGCGTTTCCTTTAATGCTTTAGAAAGGTTTTGTGTGCAACTAAAATTAAGGTGTTTCTGAATAAAGTTAAGTTGACATTATTAGCTGTTATTGAGAAGTTCATATAAAATGCAGAGCACTGATTGGTTCATGTGGTCAGTCAGGATCAGGACTGATAGGATCAACTAAACTCATGAAGAATGACGATCAATGATTGGCTGCTACAAGAGGAATGTATCACGCTTGAATTATGAAAGCCAAATAAATGGAGATTAAATGGAGGTCACACTAGAATAATGCATCACAAAGACAGCATTAGACACGCTACACTGAAGCAGACGGGAGCAAGACAGTAAAAACTCTGATTCTCAAGGCTGAATAGTGCTGTGATACCTGATGATATTGGTGCAGTCATACGCTCCACCGATCCCAACCTCAAAGACAGCCAAATCAACCTGCAGAGGAGACACAGACAGAGAATTTAGGTGAAGGTTAATAACCAGCATTTATAATAAAGGACAATGATCTCTGAGACAAAATAATTAAACTTTGACATTGTTGATAAGATGATAAAAGAGTACTAAACACCAGCAATAGATCACTATCAAATTAGTTGATCTGATATGTAGGTTTCATTACAGACTCAACTGTTGTAATAAAACGATTCAGTTCAGTAAAACTGCTCACCTTCTCCTGCAGAAAGATGTGAAAGGCCAAGATGGTGAGAAAGCGGAAATAAGCAGGCATGCTACCGCCATGGGCAACCTGAAAAGTTAAACAAATATGACAAAGAAAGCCTTTAAATACCACTCATATCGCAGCTGTGTATTGCCATTTATGAAGGATACATGGATGCAGATTTTCAAAGGGACCTTTTAGGTTCTGGTGTTTCTTTCCTCACATGATTGACATGCTGTTGCGATTATGCAATTACATGACCAGACGCTTCGCATTTACACTTAACACAATTAACATGGAACAGATGCAAATGTAATAGAGCAGCCAGCAGGAAACACGCACTCCTTTCACAGGAATTAAAGCATTAAAACTCAAGAACCAGATCATTGTTTAAAGCTACCACTTCTTCACAAATACATCAGTAAATCTTGTAAATTGTTTACATTTTTTTGCATCAAAAGCATTCATAAAACTATACATGCAATTATTAATACATGCAAATATTAATATATTCAAATCACAATTACCCTTGTGATCGGCTAACCTCCACATATTGTTGCGTTCAGGATTGTGTCATAACCATTGTAATTCACGACTGAGCCATTTTTCTATTAGTTTTCAAAAAAATGGTCTGGTATATAAACAACTTGGGAAGAAGTTAAATTAGTGAATGCCTACGTTGTTTATTGATTTAAAAATATAATCCGTCTCACCTTTGTCTCCTCCAGTCGACAATACACCTGCCAGAAGTATTTGGTGAAGAGCTCTTTTCCTATTGGCTGCCCATTGATTCTGATTCGCTCTCTCACTTGCACCAAATGAGGTGAACTAAAGAGAGAATGCAGAAAACAAACAATACACAAATCAAGCCACATAATAAAGATAACACAGTCAATGTAATGATTTTACTAGTGTTTGATAAGCCGTAAAAGGTCTTGCTGTGAACAATGGTCAGTGATTACATAAATCATTAAGCTTGAGCTAAAGTTCAACAAAACCTAGGACAGACTGATTACATCATTCACACGGTAATACTGACGCGACACATAGCTTTACTTTCTCCTCAAAGAACTGGTTTATTTGAGTGGACAGATCAAGCAAAGTTCAGCATGAACTCACATACATATGCATGCATGAATAAACAGTGGAGTTATGCAACACTTACACTGATTTAAAAACCCTGCCGCTTCTACAGTCACTAACAAACACTGAATTATTTTGGCTAATTATAATACCTGTAGAATCCAGTCCGGAAGCCATAGTTTCTCAAAATCTGTTCTGTAAAGGCACATGTTGAACCCTAAAAAACAAACATATATATTTTTAGCATTTTGTTGAACTTTTATAGTGCTCAGTAAACAGGATTACCTTTCCTTTTGTTCCAGTTACGTGAATAATATTTAGACGATCAAGTTCCTCCACCTGAGGACAAACAGGACACATCAGTGAATTTTGAACGGTTCAATACACAACATATTCTAGTTAAAATAAAGATGTAAACATGTTTTAACAAGTCAAAACGAGGAACGAAGAACTTGTTTTCACGATCCAAAGCTGAGTTTCATTGTTTTTGGTTGCCGATGAGCAGTCACAGTTAAGCAGATATTGACCATTTATAATAGATTTATATGCGTTTTATAATACTTTTACAATTATAAGCTTATACTGTTTAAATAATTTGTAATTTATATTTTTTAGTTTTTTGTTTTTAATTTAATTGTTAAATAGGCATGACCACTTATTCAAGCTACAAAAATATACAAAGTGATTATAGAAATTATTATTTATTTTTAAGTTTGTAATTAAAATACAGATTGGAACGTTTCAACAAGTCAAAACGAGGAAGAATCCATTTGTTATGAATCATATCTTTTGTTTTGTGTCCATCAAGTTGCAATCAAAAAGATATAATGAAACAAAATTAAGTCTCTTTCATTTGTAAAGTATTTAATTTTCCAAAAATAGGCATTGCCACGCAGTTATTTATTATACAAAAATATGCAAAGGCTAAAGCAATGTACTTACAGAAATTTTATGTATGCATACACACTGACATTTATCGATGCATTTAACAACACTGATATTTAAAAACGTAAATATTTTTTACACAATGTTGACTTAATTCATTAAAAATAGAAAGTGTTTATTATCCGCTCACTAAGCTGTCAATCAAATCTCTTAATCAGCCAAGGATGAATGATTATTGGCCTAGACTGATATCAAAATTCACAAATAACAGCAGATTTATTGACATAAATAGTGGTCTATCATTTGCATAATGCAGCTACTGTGATATAAAAGCACTCCTAGTCATATAATGATTTTGGTCGTCCCATTCACTCCACTCATGAGTATTTTAGTGTTGTGAAGCTGATACCTTGAGTCCTGCCCGCTGGAGGAAGCCTCTCATGGCCTGCAGCTGGAGCTCAGGATGACCTCTCTCTCTCTTCACCTGCTCCAGAGCGCTGGCGTTCGTCTGGAGCGTGTTGAGGGTGCAAACCGCATCCTGAAAGACATTCATAATGCTACAGGATCTCAAAGATTTCATGCCATCTCAAACACCAGCTCTGGAGCTCACGAAACTGTCATGTTTACATCCAATCCAGATTCATAAGTCGCTAATATAAAAGTGTAATTTTGAGCTGATATTCAGAGACTAGCCAGATGTCCATCTGAAGCTTTAGCCTCTACAAAATGAGGCTTTACTCTTGCTTTACTAACAAAAACTGAACTTCTGAACTCTTTCATAATATTTAGTCAATGTTTAGCCAGAATATCTGGTTTATGTAGTACAATCATATTACAACTGACAAATGAAAACCGTTTAAAAAAAAAAATGTTTTATTGCTGAATGTTTTGGTTGGTTGGTGACCGTGATCAGATGAATCATACCAGGCAAAATATAAATTGCATATATTGACAATCACTTATTAACGAAACAGAACATGCTTGACTAGTAAAGTAAGATGAGGCAAATCTAGTCCTGACACCATAACAAATCTGAGGAAATCTCAGAAAAAATAAAATAAAATCTAAGATATGCAAGTAGTTTGATAAATGTGAATATTAAAATACTTTATGTTCTTAAAAAAAAAACTTCTACTATTCTATATACATAATTACATAAAACATAAGCAAAGCATTCAGTAATTGTTATTTTACTGTCTTTTTTATTCCCCTTCATGCCCTATATTTCGAATATAAGAGATATAAGCTTAATAAATTCAAAACTTTGACAAATTATCGAGTTTCAAGAAGATCTAAAATAATCTCCTAGATTTTTTAAACCTTATTAAAGAAATAAATTCTGCATTTGGTCAATATTCCAAATGTTAACAATTCCAACAATAATTTGTGACAGACTAATAATACTTGGTCAGATTTGACATCTACTGTATCAACTGTCACCTAATTCTCTAATAAACAAACAATAAACATAAACATAAGAGATACAACAAGCTTAATAATGAATAAAACTAGATATTTTCTACACTCACATAATCCTCAGTTATGGCTGCCTGAGCACATGGCCTTTATGAAAGTATGCAGAATATATGGCAAGCTGTTTTGACAGCTATTGCTTAAAATAACTAGAGTCTATTTTTATGTTAATTCTTTTTTTAAACTACTGTGACATTATTACACGATTATTCATTAAATACTAGCACTAATTTCTTTGCTATCATCCAAAGAGCGACAACTTTCTATTCATTTGTTATTGGTAACAACTTGCGCTTTGTTACCAGTAACCGTTGCTTGCAACTAAGTTTCCTGTGACTAGAAGCAAAGAAATAAGTAGTATCTTATAAATAAATGGTAATAACACTTTATAAATAGTACGTTTGTTATTGATAAATGTTATTCGGCTTGCCATGAGAACATGTATTGACCTCAATGGAATGCAGTCTAGCCAAGCGCTCATTACGCGGAAAAAATTTGCCGCTCTTTGATTTTAAACTCTAACGGCTGATGTAACAACTGTCACTTGTGAATCAGCCGCGTGCGCTGGATTTACCGCGTTATTAAACGAGCCCAAAAGTCCAAACAAAAGCGCAAAAACTCAACAATCGTTGTTAATAATTTCCATACAGTACGCATAACATATGGACGCAGTATGCTTTACCTGGTAGTCCATTCTTCGGAACCGCGGAGCAGCTTTGGTGCTGGAGAATCTCGCTGACAGCTCGGTGATTTTGGTCCAATGTCGGTTGCGCGCGGAGACTTCGCTACACGCGCGTAAACGCTCCAGCACGCGGAACAAGCGCAGCATGGTGACCCAAAGAGAGCAGGAAGCAGCTCCTAATTTGGGGAGTTTTCCTGTCAATACGGAACACCAGCGTCATACCACGCCCCCTTCTTGCTCGCCGTACAGATTTCACTACTGTTTACTATCGCCAGCGCGAGCGACAACAATTTGGCGCATTCGGTTAAATGGAGAATTCAAAGATGATTTGTGATTCGCGGAATTCAAGGCGGTTTGCAAAGTCAAGAAGCTGCAAAGCGGTTAGTTGAGTCACCGTAACATTTCCTCCAGCTCGCTGTCGATTCAGACCACTGTTTTAACCAGGCTGCGTGTTAATGAGCTCAGAGAAACACGGCGCACTGCACAGGTGCTTGTTAAAAAACGGCATTTGTCTGGGTTGCCATGCACTGCTGTTAAACGCTTCTCACGTGTCAGCTGTCTTCAAGAGCCAGCGGCGCACACCTCGTACTGCGCATGCGCGCTCTCACTTATAACCATGCAGCACCGCCACCTGCTGGACAGAGCTGGATAGAAAAGCTTCATTTATAAATCAGCTCAGATATCAAGCTTGATTGAGCTTTTATGGTTTTGTATGTTTATTTTTTTAATGTAATTTAATTTCTCATTAGCAATTATAGTTTAGAAAATCATCAAAACATATTAAAACTGGAAGGAAATGTAACTACTTGATGACTGTTTCATTTCATTTTTAAAAAATTTTGAATAACATTTTAATTTAATTAAAAAAATTATTACATTTTTTAAAATTAAAATCAAATGTGTTGTGACAAAATTATTTACATTAAATTAACATTTATGCATAATAATATTGGCAATCAGGAAGCAAAGTGTAAAATTAAGGTTCTCAGCTTTGTTTCTGGAGAGATAACTAAAAACATGATTTGAAGCAGGAATGACAATCTCTCCTGCAATTTTGCTAAATGTGGCCAGTAGATGTCGCAAGAAGACAGAGGATGATCCTCTGATGCCTGAAGACCCACATCACGATTATTTATCACATAACTACTAAAATTCAAATGTTCTTAAAAATATTTTTAACTGTTTGTGAAATTAATTTAGAACAGTTTAATGGCATTGTTAATTAGTTTGGGTTAATCGACATCATTGCTAATAGTATTTAAAGTTGCAAAACTGTACTTACAGTGTTCAAATAGCCTAGATATGTAATCAAATTGACTGTTCAAGTCATTTCAACTTCAAATCATGCTTCAGATATAGTAAACTGACTTAAAAATATCGTGTTAAATGTCATATAACTTAAAAAATAAAGTTGAAATTGGTTAAAATTAATTTTGATTAGTTCATGGAATAAAATATTTTGCCTATTATTTTTTAGAGTGCTGAACTATGATAAAGAGCTACATTACTGTTTTGTAAAGTCTCAATGGTGTTAGTAATAATAGTTAATTATAAAGCTAATAAAATATTATTTTCTCACTTTTAATCCACTTATAAACAAGTGATTCCACATAAAAATATACATGGGTTTACCTTTAGTATCAAGGGGTGTTGTGGCATAGTGGTCAACAGATCAATGGTGGTAAATGGATTAATGGAAGAAAAATATATTCATATAAATGTATCACTGGAGCTGTGCGAAGTCCCCTCATGCTTCAAACGCTCCACCATCATCCCTGTCCCAAAGAAACCCAAACTTACTGGACTTAATGACTACAGACCTGTGGCTCTAGCATCTGTGGTCATGAAGTCTTTTGAAAGACTGGTTTTGGCTTATTTTAAGGACATCACTGGACCCTTACTGGACCCCCTGCAGTTTGCCTACAGAGCAAACAGGTATGTGGACGATGCAGTCAATATGGGACTGCATTATGTTCTGCAGCATCTGGACAGACCAGTGACTTGTGTGAGGATCCTGTTTGTAGACTTCAGCTCCGCTTTTAACACCATCATCCCAAACTAACTCAGCTCTCCGTCCCCACCTCCGCCTGTCAGTGGATCAACAGCTTCCTGACAGACAGGCAGCAGCTAAAGCTTGGAAAATTCCAGTAGCCCCTCACTGCAGAACAAAGATCCAGGGGGCGGGGTTGGATCCACATCCAGGGGGTGGAGGTTTAGGGATCAGGGGTGGAGACGGGTAGGCTTAGGTATATGTAAGATGGGAGGAGTTGGATCTAGATCCAACCACGCCCCCTGGATCTTGTGTTCTGCAGTGAGGACCATCTTGAAAATTCTCATCCAGCACCCGCATAATCAGCACTGGTGCCCCTCAGGGCTGCGTTCTCTCCCCACTGCTATTCTCCTTCTACACCAATGACTGCACATCTAAAGACCCCTCTGTCAAGCTCCTGAAGTTTGCAGACGACACCACACTTATCGGCCTCATTCAGGACAGTGACGAGTGTGCTTACAGACAGGAGGTTAAGGAGCTGGCTGTCTGGTGCAGTCTCAACAACCTGGAGCTGAACATGCTCAAAACTGTGGAGATGATCGTGGACTTCAGGAGAAACCCCCCTGCTCTCCCCCCACTCACCATCATGAACAGCACTGTGACTGCAGTGGAGTCATTCAGGTTCCTGGGCACCACAATTTCTCAGGACCTGAAGTGGGACAATCACATTGAGTCCATTGTGAAAAAGGCCCAGCAGAGGTTGTACTTCCTTCACCAACTGAGGAAGTTCAACCTGCCACAGGAGCTGCTGAAACAGTTCTACTCCGCCATCATTGAATCTGTCCGGTTCAGCTCAGCTACCAAATCTGACCTCAGAAAACTACAGAGGGTAGTCCGGACTGCTGAGCGAATCATTGATACAACCCTCTCCAGTCTCCAAGAACAGTACTCATCCAGAGTGAGCAAAAGGGCTGGATAGGGCTACATAATTGTCTATATTATATATTGTGTTTTTGCTATTTTGTATATTTGTATATTATTCTTTTTATTATCTGTGTCCTGTCCTGTCACTGTCATTCTGTTGCACTGTAGCCTCGTATGTGTAAACATACCTGGCAATAAAGCTCATTCTCATTCTCTCTCATTCTCAAATAGAGTCTCTTTAAGTCAATTATGTGGAATGAGAAATCTGTATGATTGATCGAACATATAAAAGCTCATTTGAAGGTTCCTGGCTCGATCCCAGAGGTCTTACTCATTGCTATACAGTGACCCTTGGGTTAATAGAGCAGAAGTGCGTTTGCTTACATCCCATCACAGCGCAGGACAATATATGTGTCCAGCGGACAGAGAAGGTGAAATTCGTGAGAAAGGCCACATATCAGGAGATGATCAAAGAAACTTCTAACGACTCCGTATTAAAGTAGTCCAAGCATGTGATGACATTTAGTCCGGTGTGACGGGCCTTTTAGCTTCATTGCGTGCTAAATCCATTCCCGTGATGAGATCCTGAATTACTGAAATGGAAAATATGCGAGTTTCAGCCCTGATTATTGGAAGATGCATGTGCGGTGATAGTGAGCAATTTAGATAATGACCACCAGTCATTCTGCCGTTTATCCACATGTAAACACGGTTTATCTCAGTGAAACATGTGCGTGAAAGCGATTACGAGGATGTCAAGATTTGGTCAGAGAAGTGCAAGAAATGAGAATACGGTGTTATGTTGGATTCAGAAAGGCAATGAAGGAGATCTTTCCAGTTCTAAGGAATGACTTGAAGATGAGAGATTACAAGGGCTAGAACACAGTGTCTCTGGCCTCTGGGCTTTTATCCAGATTAGACCCAGATTCCCATTTCAGGTTCTGTTACGTAGAGCCTTTTGGCTTTGGCCTGAAGCCCTTTGACCTCGGAGGGAGAATTGGAAAGGTTTATTATTTTTTTTTCCTTTAGTTAATTAGTAGGTTATATGTGTTTTAAATTGAATTTATGTAAATATTTATCCTTTTTCAACTTAAATGTATAAATCGATTTTAAAAATCCATCGTATCTTTAGACGCCATTTTGATTTTAATGCGGGCGAAAACGAGGCTGCGATTTACAACAGTCTTAAAATGACATGTGCTGTATAAAGATGTAGTAATGGTCAAAAATCATAAGTTTCAGAACTGTTTCATGAAGTTTTTGTCCACACAATGTTTTTTTTTTCCGTTAGTGCGCATCGTGTAAACGCGCTGTACTTCTTTCCCTCGCGGCCTCGTTCTCATTCCTGTCAGGAATTAAATATGGCGCTACCCTGACTAAATTATTTTTCTATAAAATTTTATGGCTTTAAATCATACAGACAAGCTCCTTATGTCATTTGAGTGTAGTGAAGTATACGTCCAACATATAAAAGCTCATTTGAATGCATCACACCACTAGAAAGAGGTTTAATAATTGCTTTAATTTGCCCATCGCCTCACAGTGCTACAGGGTGATTCCCTTTTACAGAACAGCGATCAACTGTTAATCTCATTATTGCCTGTAGCGTCATAATCAGAGAGTAAGACAGCTTCCAGAAGAGAATTAAGGACAATAAATACATCTCAATATTAGGTTTTTAAAAAACAGCATCTAATAGAAATGATTTATGGAAACACCATTTCACACTACATATGCATCTGGCTAAAACAGTCCTTGAAAATGCACAGGCAATGCAATACAATCAAAAGAAATGGAAGACATTATTGATCAGAGAATGATGATGATAAACACATCTATGTACAAACACTGACTTGTGCCTCTAAATTCAAGTTTTAACGACTGTGGTGTTAATGTGATGTTTAAAAAATATTCTACACCAGATTTAACGATTGAAATATCCTTGTGCCAAACATAAGAGAAAATTATCTGTCTTAATGGCAGTATTTAAGTTCCCACACACACAAAAACAAGGAAATCTGCGTATTGCTGTCACTTGGTGCAGCTGTTCCACATTAAATCTCATTTATTGAGTCCTTACACCTCTCAACGTTTCATCTCAGTATAAAAGACGTCGCTATCTACAGCATTACTTCTTTTTAAAAAAAGTACAATAAAAATATCCAATCATAAAATCACCATAAATCATCTGCTTCATAGTAAATACATTGAACGCAATCACATTGAAAGTATCCGCCCTGTTATGGATTGTCATTTACAACGAATAAACAGATCTAGAGTTCACAAAAGGGCAGAGGGAATTTAGTCAAGAGGCATCCAGCGCGGTTCCCGCTCTTCTTCGCGTCACGTGACTTTAAGATCGCCGTTGACATCCGTTACATACTGCATAGAGAAATGCTTCACTCAAACACAGAGTGCCTGGCACCTACAGTCCATTATAAGAGGTAGAACTAGAAAATGGTATTCATATCGAGTGTTTCCCACTTTAAGTGTCTTGTTAAGAACAGGAAAGATTTTTGTCTTTAAAACGGCAGTTTCCCTTATTGGGATAAATACGGCCACCATTGTGGTTTAGTAATAATATACACTTAAATACACTTCTAAAAGACTAAAGGTTTGAGTTTTCGGATGAAAAAAACATACTAAAAGTATCAAAGAAAACTATGGAAGCTTGTTTAAAAAAAATGTATTGCGGCCTTTTATCTCACAATTCTGACTTTGTTCTTGCAATTCTGTTAAAATCTCAATTCTGACTTTTTTTCTCAGAATTTTCAGATTTTTACATTTCTGAGAATAAAAGTCGGAATTGTGAGCTATAAAAAAAAAAGAGAAAAAAAAAAGAAGGAGTTGTGAAATAATTCATTCTTATTCAGGCTTCCATAGAAAATTTAATTTGTTCATTGATATTTTTAGTTAATTTGATCTAATGTGCTCATTTGAATGAAGTGCAGTTATTTGGCCAAAAGAAAACTCAAACCTCAAATTTGTTTCGTTTCATACATAATTTTTTTCTACATTATTAAGACTGATTATGACATCATTCTGATATGCTTTCTCTTTAATAAAATACGGTTATTAAAGTTTAAAAATGATTGGAAAAAAATCAGTCTGGACCCAGAACCTAAAAATAAATCGATACCAAAAATACTCTTTTCAACTTTCCAACAGTAATGCTACCAAAACATCAGGAGGATATACTGAAGAGCTAAAACAAAATTCAATAAAAAAAAAAAAAAACTAAAGAGTTTGTGTTTGTGCAGCTATAGGTTGTAGTGTTGAAATGACATGTGTCTTTTTTGGATTTTAAAAAGAAACATTCAAGCAAAGTTTTTTGTTTAGCTGATTGACCAAACCATCATCTGGACATAAAGGTGTATGCGTGAAAGTGTTTTCAGGAGTGTTTAAAGAGACGTTTCGGAGGCTGGAGTTTTCCAGAAGAATTTGTTGTTTTCGGGGTCCAAATCGATTCTGATCTGAGGCACCATCTTCTTAAAGGGGTTTAAATCCTGACTAGGAGAAAGCGAAAGAGAGAGCTGTTAGATGTGATTACAAAAACACAGCTCATAGACATGCATTATAAACTGATTGGTCTGCCAATGCATTACAGTGATTTTACCAAAATTAAGGCTAAAATGAACATGGTAGTGCTGGTTCCATCAGCTTGACCAGCACTAACCACCATAAACCAGCCGGAGCCAGCGTGGAATTCATGTTGATCTAAGCTGGATAATTATAGACATGCATGTGCACACAAGCTCTCACACACACAGATTTACCTTGACACAGTCTTGGAAAGGAAAAAGTGCTTTCCATCAGTAGGGAGTGAGGAAGGACATGGGCTTTCCTATGAGAAACAAACACATGTGCTGTTAATATACATACATACACACGGCAGATTATCAGATCATAATAAAGGTGTTATGATGCAGCTGAAAAGAAGAGTTGATTGGTTAATGGTTAGAATTAAAAGTAGTAAAGAACAGGAAATGCAGAGATAAAACCCATCAGGTTAAAGTCAACATGTTTGCAACCCAGTTTACTTCCGTAATGTGACACTTTTGAATGAAACAGGATTTTAAATGAAACAATGATTCAGTGTTTTCTTGAAATTAAAACATCATTTTGTGATTTTGGAGTTGGTAAGATGTTTTAATGTTTTTGAAAGAATCTCTTCTGTTCACCACGGCTGCATTTATTAGATCAAAAATAAAGTAAAATCAGTAATATTGTGAAATATTATTACAATTTAAAATAACAGTTTTTTTGTTTGAATATATGTTGAATTTTCAGCATCATTACTCCAGTCTTCAGTGTCACATGATCCTTCAGAAATCATTCTAATATGCTGATTTGCTGCTCAAGAAACATTTATTATTATTATCATCAACGCTGAAAACAGTTGTGCTGCTTCATATTTCTGTGGAAACTAATATATTTTTTTAGGATTATTTGATAAACAGAAAGTTCAAAAGAACAGCATTTATTCATAATAGAAATATTAAGTAAGGTTAAATAAGGTTGTGAATAGGAATTGTGTTTTAAACAATGTGCATTGTTTCTCCCACAATAATTAACAAAAAGGATCGTCAGTGCAACCGTTACGAACCTGAAATCATTAATCGTTAAATTCCACATAATTCCCATCCCTATAGAGCAGAAAAAACCCAGGTGTTTGGAGAGATTGAGAAATAAGTGCAAAAAGTCAATTGGTTTTAAAGGCGGATCAAGTTATTTCGCTAAAAGACAAACATTTGCATTGAATCACGCACGAAAAGACCAGGAAAATGTATTAGGAAAGTAAACAGGGTCCATTTTGACTGCACGTTGACTTTAATACATACAGTACACATAGTGATTAAGCGTGTGTTATCTGTTATTGATCCACAGACCAGGAAACCAAGCAACAGCATAAACAAAGAGAAAGACTGGATTCAGAGATGTTTTGCGGTGGCGTGTGTGACGACAGCCGGAAGAGGGGAGGGAGAGGCCATTATTAAAGTTGTTAGTAAGAGGACAGAGTGACGGCTGGAGCCCCTGCGCGAGGTGGAGGGAAACCCTGCGTGTTTACTCACGGTCTGAGGGCTTCTCCCCCAGCACTGGCTCCTGTTCCAAGGCCTCCATGGAGATCTTTATACTGGGAACGTTCTCATTGGCTGGAAAATCCGACTGTAAACGCAGGGGTGGGACATTCTTACCACTGCAGCTTTACTGAAGCACTTGTTTCTAACACACACTGAGAGAGAGAGAGAGAGAGAGAAAGAGAGAGAGACTCACGTCGTTCATGTCGCTGTCAATGCTGCCTTTCTTTTTCTTCTTCTTCTTCTCGTCCTCTTTCTTCTTCTTGTCTTTCTCGGGCATGACGTCATCCAGGTAACTGAGATCGTGCTGCGAGAACACATAATCCATGGCCTTTCTCACCGCGACCAACGCAAGAATCTGGAAAAGAACAGAAAGAGATCTCAGATGTGTGAAGATTAACCCTGTATAGACTCACATCCGAAATAATAGGTTTTTTTGGGAAATGGAACAGTTTATAGAAACTTTAATAAGATAAAATAAGATGTATATGTGTTTTGATTGTTATATGTGACCCTGGATGACAAAACCAGTCTTAAGTGTCAATTTGTCAATGAGCTTTCCATTCATGCATGGTTTATTATGATCGGACAATATTTGGCTGAGATACAACTATTTGAAAATCTGGAATCTGAGGGTGCAAAAAAATCTAAATACTGAGAAAATCGCCTTTAAAGTTGTCCAAATTAAGTTCTTAGCAATGCATATTACTAAACAAAAATGAAATTTTGATACATTTACAGTAAGAAATTTACAAAATATCTTCATGGAATATGATCTTTATTTAATATCCTAATGATTTTTGGCATAAAAGAAAAATGGATAATTTTGACCCATACAATGTATTTTTGGCTATTGCAACAAATATACCCCAGCGACTTAAGACTGGTTTTGTGGTCCAGGGTCACATATTTGATACATCAGGCTCACATTGTATGATATAATGAGAATATGGTGCTCTTTTTTTGATAAAGAAAAAACATCTAAATTTTATTCAGAGGCCCAAACTCAGCAAAATATGCAATTTGATGCAGTTTCTGACATTTATGTGGTCAAAAAGAAAGATGGAATTCTGACAGAAGTCAATGAGATCTTTATAACAGTATTAAAAGTATTAGATTTGTATGAAGTATTACGCTACATGCATAAAGTGTATATAAATATCAGTTTTCACTCTTTATGTTCCAATAATGTCTTAGTAAGATGATATTTAAATACTTAGTTTTATGATCCAAACATATAATGCAATGTAATACAATGACGTTAAATAAATGTTCCTCAAAAGCCTAATAATCATATTTGAGACTCACGTTTGAACATGATTTTTCTAAAAAAATGATGTATGGACAATCAAGTAAACCAAAGTTTCAGTACAGTAAATGTTCAACTTTAAATACTAATAAAGATATAAAAGTGATTATGTTTACGTCATATAAATTAGTAAAGATTTCACAGCAAAAAGACGTGTTAACCACAACCTAATTCATACTAAAGGCATTTTAATGCTAAAAAGTATAAACTATAAACCAGTTTTGTGTGCAGTGCACATCCGATGACCATTAAGCTGACTAAGCGTATTTTGACTCACCATCACAGGAAATATGATGGCTGCTACTGTTGACTTCAGCACCCACAGCAGAGCCAAACACAGCACCTGTGAACAGACACACACATTCATCATGCACATACAGCACTAAAGCTATAGATCTGAGCCCTGTTAGGAGACTGAGCATGTGAGCACACACACACACACACACACACACACACACCTGTATGAAGGTGAACAAGTGAACCCGTCTGAGCGGTACATGTCTCAGGTAGATCAGATCTGGCTGGTGTTTTGCAGGCATCAACGAGAGCTGGAGACGATCCATAAACTACAGACACAAAAAAATGTATTCGTAGTTTATTCAGAGGCAGATATCCTGTTGTCACAAAAATGTAAAAAAACAACAACAATATTTTGAAAATTAAATTATCTAAGATAATTAAGTATATTTCATTTTAATATAATATTTTCTATACAAAAATATAAAATGTAATAATAAATATACAAGTAAATAAAAACATTCTGTATATAAATAGATATATATAATATAATGACAATTAAAATGATCTTATTTAAATATATAATATGCAATATATGTATTCTATTAAAAAGGGTATAAAATATCCCATTTATTCTATTTAAATTCTATTTGTTTTTCTATATTTTAATTAACAAATAAAAATAAAACTACTTAAAATAATTTTATTAAAATATATAATATATATGAATTCTACTTTAAAAAATCAAAATGTAATAATTTTATAATAAAAATCCAGTTGTCACAAAAATGTAAAATAAATAAGTAAATAATAATAATAAAATAAATAAAAATATAATATTTACATTAAAAAATATAGATTATTTCTACTAAGTAAGATGTAAAAGGGTTGGGATGACTTGTGCATCAAGGTTTAACAGCAACCACCATTAAACAAATGCACATTTTGATGTGCAAATCTGTCCTGAAGTGCTCTAGGTTTATCCAGGCATTTTACACCGTGAAAATCCTGCCTATGCCTGATTTATCCCAACTTTCCTGAACTCAGATCATGTTCTGGAATCGGTCGGGTTCCCAGGCTCCAGCGGAGCTCAGGTAGTCGGGAAGATTAGGGTCTCTTTCTGCTGAACAGTAACATGACACTCGCTGCGCTGCATGAACTCACCTGGACACCATTGAGAGAAGCGACACCCATGTAGAGGAACACGCCGTACAGGACGGGCATAGGGATGAACTGCAGGGATCAAACCAACCACACAGTATTGCAGCATTATATAAATAATACCGCTTCAGTTTGTCTTCAAACACACAGAGCAATACTGTACACACATACAGAATCAAAGGTTACGCAAAGACAAAAGCAGTATCCACCAAGCACACCCCAAATCCAACCTAGTCAACATAATATGCTCCAAAGGAGAAGATTTGAGCAATGCAAACAGCTTATAATGAAAACAAAAGCCTCTACATCCTGGTATGAGTTTTTTCCCCCCACTCACAGGTCAATAGCCTTTACAAAACTGTGATGTTTACAAAGTAAATATCCAGTAGGGGGCAGTAACTGCACCAACCACTGAAAAAATATACAGTTATACCATGGTTTAATGGTTTTTTTGGACACCATATAAAAATAAAAATAAATGACTGTGCCAGTACCATGGTGCAGTGATAGTAATACCACAATAAAGATAATATCTCTAAATTGTATACATATACATACACACATATACAGTGGGTACGGAAAGTATTCATACCCCCTTAAATTTTTCACTCTTTGTGCTATTTCACATGTGATATTTCAGTTTTTCTTTTTTAATAAATCTACCAAAATGTCAGCAATTTTGTGTTTTTCTGTCAATATGGGGTGCTGTGTGTACATTAATGAGGAAAAAAATAACTTAAATGATTTTAGCAAATGGCTGCAATATAACAAAGAGTGAAAAATTTAAGGGGGTCTGAATACTTTCAGTACCAATGTGTGTATGTATATATATATATATATATATATATATATACACACACACACACACACACACATATATATATATATATATATATATATATATATTTATTTATAAATATTTAGATATTTATAAATTAATTTATATATAATTAACATTTATTAAATATCTTTATTATGATGATATTTATAAATAATGCACAAAATAAATGTTTATCTATTTAATGTATGTAATATAATAATAATATAAAACAATATATAATCATATATAACAATTTAAGTAATCAAGTTTAATGGAGTTGTGGATACAGTGCTATATAAATATAGTTATTTATACAGTATTTATAAACCCTACTTAATTCACTTGAGAAAAATAACTAGAATTGCTTAAAATACTCTAAGAAATATTTTGTAGACACAACTGATATTTTCTTAAATACTCTTCTGTTTACATCACAGATTAATTATGATCCTGCTATTTGACAAGCCAGAGTCATGAGTCATTCATATTTGTGGTCTGTTTTCCCAGAAGAGAAAAAAACTGATAAATATGTTTATGTGCTAAAAAAAGCATATTTTGTCAACTTTTGGCAGGACACATAAACTCAAAGCAAACACACATGCATTAAACACTATAAACGTGTTTAACGTTCTGTCTTACGCTCCTGGAGAAAGATGAGTTTTAGTATGCAAAAAGACAGTATAGAGTGAGTTTAATAAATATGAAAGTTCAAACCTTCAGAATGGGGGCCATGAGGACCGACAGACCCGTCAAAATAAACACCATTGTTCCTGTGACTCTCTGTTCCCTGCATGAGAAACAATCAACAAAACAAGCATGAGCCACACTCATGTCAACTGATTCAAAACACATTACTAGTCATAAACTGACATATCACATCATTCATTTTAGCTATTCAGTCATTTTGAGATTATTAGCATCACGATAAAAGGGGAATGTTGCCTCGTCCTAATGTCAGCCTCGACAATGCATAATAAACGTTAATGGATAATAAACTACTTCTGCTTTTAATTTTATTAATGAATGAATAAATGCTGTGCAAAAATAGGTGTTTATCTCATGTGATGTCATTAAATTGTATATACACTGGCATTATATTTACATTTACACCAGTGTTATTTTATTATCACTGACACACTATTATAAATTTTAGATTTTATTTTTCACTTTTAGTTAACATTTTAGTCATTTTTGTGTTTTTTATCAGTTTTTCTTAAATATGTCGTTATTAATATTTTTTATTATTGTGAAGTTATTTTGGTAACTTCACAATAAGGTGTTATTTGTTAACATTAGCATTAACTACCATGAATTAACAATCAACAATTTTTTACAGCATTTATTAACCTTTGTTAATGTTCATATTAGTTCAGAGTACATTAACTAACGTTAACAGAAAACCTTTGATTTTAATAATGTGCCAGTAAACGTTGAACTTAACATTAACTAAGATTAATAAATGCTTCAAAAGAATTGTTCATGTTAAATAATATAGATAATTAATGTTAACAAATGAAACTTGTTTAACAAATAAAATATGGCATATTAAACTTGTTTAAATGGTTATGATTGGTTGTTTTTTCAGTGAGGATGGACAAACCTCTTGATGCTGTAATCAAGTTTTTCCTAGTTAAAAAGAGTGACTTAAGCTAAGTTTTCCTCAAGATTTCAAGGCATTTTGACTTTTTTTCCCCTCACCTAACTCCAAGGAATTTGGGCTGTTCCCCGGGTGCTGAGGTCTCAGTTTCCATCTTGATGGAGTCTATGTGTGCGATGGAGATGACGGTCGCCGCCACGTACCACGGCAGACCCGTGAATGAACACACGATCAAGAGAATGGAGACCCAGAACAGGTCCAGGTGATACCCGGCTCCCTTCTGCACTCAGAGCGAGAAAAATAACACTCGTTACCTGAAGTGAATGATCAGTTCTCCATATTAAGCACAGTAGTGTGTGTTTGAGATCTGATTCCTGGCTCAGAGGTTAGCGTGCAGCGGTGTAATCCTCTGACCATAATCCCTCATTATACTCCACAACAGCCCCAGAGTCTGTGTATCATCAAATCAGCCGTTTGTACCTTCAGCTTGTGCTCCTTGCGGTTGACGATGACCGCCGTGATCTGCTGGTCCATGAAGATGAGGATAGTGACCAGAAGAGCAGGTAAGAACGAGGCCAGGTAAACCCACCATGGGTTTCCTCCAAACGGAGCAACAAACCAACCACGATTTGGATTTGTCGGCTATTTAGGGTAGAAAAATACAGGATAATTAGAACTAATAATAATTTAAAAAAAATTATTATATATTATTTTGAATATAATATTTTATTATATATTTAGCATATTTTTATTTTGTTTTTAACTTTATATGAATTTGAAATTTTTATTAAATGTACATATATACATATATATATACACACACACACATATTTAAAATAAAAATACATATATTTTATATATTTGTGTGCGTGTGTATAATATTTAATTATATATTAAAAATATTTTTACATTTAAATCACACATTTTATATAATATATATTACAGTATATAGCCTACATATATGCATTTTATATAAAACACTTAAACGTTTTCTGTTAAGTATTTCAATATTTAATTAAAATGTGTGTATATGTATGAAGTGTTCAGATGCAAAAGCCTGTAAGTGCCATTTGAAATTTTCTTCTAAAATGAGCATTTTTATCAGGCTCATGTGTGTAGGTTTAGTAATTTCACTTTAATGGCAATGAATAGATTGTTTTCTATGCCATTAAAGTGAAAAAACTGAACATAAACATATGATTTCAGGTGGCACTTTTGCATCTGAACTCTTTATATACATATATACATACATATATATATATATATATGACATTACATAATTTATGCATATTATATAGTTATAGTATCTACATTCAAATAGAAATATGAGCATCATAATTATATTTGAAACTAAATGATCTATTGATCTGTTATATATTATATCATGTATTATGGTTTGTTAGCATTACAAATGAAAGTTATATCGATTTAGCTTGTGCCAATACAGATTTTGCAGTAACAATACGAGCACTGGATTCTCTCATGACGTACAGTTGTGTCTGTTTGTGACACACACATGCATTAGAGGTTTCAAGTGTCAGACTTCAGTGAGTGTTTTGGGACTATTAAAGGATTACTGTAACATAGAAGGCCCTCACAAAGACACTAACCCATTCAACACACATACACACCTTGAATTCACTTGGCACTAGTAGTTTGGGTGTATCCACACCGATCAGTGCGTCCACACAACAGAAGATCAAAATGGCCAGAATAATGGCAAAATCACTGATCAGTTTGCGGACCTGCAAAATATAAACAACTCTTCAGCATATGACTTCACATGGACAGTTCAAACAGTTCAGATTATGGAAAATAACATGGGGCTTTTCAGCATCAGTATTTTATGTAATAAACTGTTTTTTAATAATACATTTATAACTTTTTTGTCAGTATTTTGTGTTGCTGTCAACATCAAGATTGTATGTTATAATTAATATAAATGCATAAAGGGAAAGTGGAAATATTAGATGCAGTCACCACTTGTTTAATTTTTCCATCTTTTTACCACTTTTTGTTCACTTAAAATCAATATAAAACCATTTTACTTTAAAAATGTGCCGTTCAAAAGTTCAAGCAAAGCAAGATATTCAATGAAAAAATAGGACAGGACTTGATCAAAAATAAAATTATATATATATATATATATATATATATATATATATATATATATATATATATATATATATATATATATATATATATATATATATATATATAAAATAGCATGTTTAATAATTATTAAAAATGTGAACTATATGATTTACAACAAACGTTATAGCAACTTAAAATTTACATAAATCTAAAAAATATTTTGTACGGGACAGGCACAAAAGTGGATGTAAAAATGTATAAATCAAAAATGCATGAAGTGAAAGTGAACATTTTAATATGCGGTCACCATTTCTTTTACTTTTTCCATAATTTTTTGCACTTCACCCAAAGACAATAAAAAAACATTTTTTTTATATATTCAATTCATTAAATAAAATAAAATAAAATAAATGAAAAGCGCGTTTAATAATTATTAAAAAATGTGAGTTATATGTTTTAGGACAAAAGAGTTAACACCTAAAAACGTATGTAAAAAGAAAAAATATGGCATGCAGGATGGGTGCATTTTACACGCAGGTAAAAAAAAAAAAAGAGGATGTAAAAATGTATAAATCAAAAATGCCTAATGCAGAAAAACTCATTAGTAAAATGTATGTTGCGTTGTTAAATGCAACTCAATAATCAAAATCAAAAACAAATACATCACTGATAACTGACAAGAAATGCACTATAAATACCAGAATTGAAAGTGAAAACTGTAATCTTTAAATCTAATCTCTAATTAGTGGAGATTAATGGAGATTTACGATGTTTTAATGAGTGCAAATTGGTAATATGCTACAGCATTTTTGGACGGATCAGTGATGGACTATTTTCCATTACAGCTGCCAAACCAAAATACAGCTTTAATTCAGAAGCAATGAGTTTCAGATTGAAGTTTAAAGCCTGTGTGTGTGTGTGTGTGTGCGTGCACGCGCGTCTGCGAATATGTGTGTGTGTGTGTACAGAGTTTCCCAGTCCTGTGAGGAGGAATATCCTCATGAGTAAAGCATAAGACAATTAAGATCCTCATTAATGAGTGCTGATGATGTGTGTGTTTGTGTACCGTAGTTGGGAAAAAGCGGCTGGTTTTGAACTGCTTCAGACCCATGGAGCAGGTGTATGTGCCGAAGAACAGAATGAAGGACATCAGTGTGATATCAGGGACGTATTCACAGGCCGATCCCACCAGCTGACCGCCCCACTCCGAACACTCAGAGCGAGTCAAAGACGCCCAGGTCGCGTTCAGATGATGCTGCGCAGACACAGACACGAATAATTACAAATTAAACAACCTTTCATTCTGTTTAAATTACATATGTGTTGTATTTGTGCAGTAACTGCCCATTTTTTTAACTGATCTAAATGTACTGATGCTTTGTGGGTATTTTAATAATTTAATAATGATCAACACAAACCTGTCCAGTGCTGTTCATCAGAGCCTCCATTTTCTCCATGTACACGGCTGAAATGTTGCCTTTTGAATCAAAGACACAAATTATGAGTTAAGTTTTATATTAAACCTGATGTTGAATGTCAGTTTCTCACTCATTCATTTTCTTGATTAGTATTTTTTCCTGATTTCTAATAAAATATACAAGTCATGTGCAAAACTGAAAGAAAATGTCTAAAATTCAAAGTAATAATTTGTCAATAGGGTGAAAACTTAAATATTACAATATTTTCTCTGAAAACAAGTATTAATGTTAATATATTACTATTAGTATATTGTTATATTTATACAAATTAATTAATAAGACAGATAGATAGAAAGAAAGACAGAAAGAAAGAAAACAGCATGTATAATAATTAAAAAAGTCAATTATAAAATATATATATTTTTTAAATAACCATTTGTCAATAGAGCAAAAAATAATAATAAACATTTAAATATTAAGATATTTCTCTGATATTTATGTTACAATATTATTATTATTACAAAAATATAAAACTAAAAATAAATATTAAAATAAATAAATAGCATGTAGAAAAATTATAAAAGAAATGTGAATCACATGATTGCTAAAACGGATAAAAGAAATGTGAAAAAGCTAAAATAACTGAAAATTTACCAAAATGTACCAAATGCCAAATGAAAAAAGCACATTAGAAAACTACTGTATGTTGCAGTGGTAAATGCAATATAATGTTAAAAATATTAAATAATCAAAAATCAAATACAAAACATGAGTATTATGTGTTGTTTTCCGATAAGAATATCCAAATCATGTGCATAATTGAAAGAAAAAAGAAAATGTAAGAAATTCAAACAAAGTAACAACCTGTCAATAAAAGAATAAACCTTTAAATATTAAGATACTTTCTCTGAAAACAAGCAATGATGTTAATAAATTATTATTATTATATTAATAACATTAATAAAAATGTAAATGATAAGATAAATACTGATTATTTTGGCATTTTTCTATCGCACACACACTCTCTCTCTGATCTTCTCCTTCACTCAGTCATCGTCTCACCGTCTGGAGGACTGCAGTGGCATCCGTACTGCGTGACCAGGTCCATGTTGAAGTCTGAGTTGATTGGATGATGGTGAGCCAGTTTGAGCATTTTCTTAAAGGCGTCATAGATGAAGATGAAGCTGATGAGAGCAGAAAACCCCTCCTCGGTGAAGCGGGTGAAGTACTGCACCAGGAAACTGGCGTCTGTGGCGACCAGGACCAGACACAAGAAGCCAGACCACAGGCCGATCCACAGCCGGAACTCCAGATAGTCGAAATCATTATCCCTGAACCAATCAAAACACACATCAGCATCACCCTTCTACAATCACAGATTAGGAGGAAAACAATCAACCAATCAGAGGACGAGAAAAAAGAATGACTTGCAATATGTTTGAAATGTCATACTATCCTCTGGTTTTGAAACAAATTCACATGCAGTATGCAAATTTTCTTTTTGCAAGGATTACCTGGATGGGCTTCTTTTTTACTCAAAATATTTAATACATAGCCAGAGCACTCATGTGCCACTGATCCCATAATGCTCTAAACTAAAAGCAATTTTTAATCTCCTTTTTAAATCTCCCAATTCATTAATATATATATATATATATATATATATATATATATATATATATATATATATATATATATATATATATATATATATATATATATATATATATATATATATATATATATATATATATATATATATATATATATATTTTTTTTTTTTTTAAATAGAATAATATATGTATACTTAAAATATAATACATAATAAAAATATAATATATAATATTTTTTATTAAGAATTAAATGTGTGTGTGTGTGTGTTTAATTATTATTTAAATTTATTTATTTTAATTTTATTTAATTGAATAATAATAATAATAATAATAATAATAATAATAATAATTTATTTTATCTTTAATTGTTATTCATTTTTAATTACAAATGTAAGCATACACATGCATTTGTTATGTACGTGTTTGGATTAATTTCCAAGCAACTCTTCTCTTTAGTCTTCCTTGTGTTACGGACTGAATCCAGACTCTTTTTTTATTAGAAAGTACTAATCATGTTAGAACTGACTGACACACGCCAGCAGAAGCAGACATGAAATCTGACTCAATTATTCATAATGGAACATAAACACAGAAACCTGAAACCTCACAGAGAGACAGAGAAATGCACGCACACACACACAGACACACACAGACACACACACACACACACACACACACACACAGACGCACACACACACACACACACACAGACGCACACACACACACACACACACACACACACACAGACGCACACACACACACACACACACAGACACACACACAGACACACACAGACACACACAGACACACACAGACACACACAGACACACACAGACAGAGAGACGGGACCTTGGCGGAAACAGGAAAACAATAAGATGCATCTTGATTCCAGATAAGTCAGAAGGTTTTGTGCCTCAGATGACACACAGCTACAAGAGTTCCTGGGACTGCTGCTTGTTTTTGGTCAAACTAAATATGACACATCAATACAGAGAGGAGGTATAAACTTTGTGGATGGATCCAAGTCCAAGCTGATGTTTAAACATATATATAAATATAAATCTGACTGGAATAAATCATATAAACATTGGTGATTGTACATCAAATGAATGAATGAATCAAGCTACAATGAACAATTAAAATGAAAAAAGAGCCTATAACAATATATAATGTATATTATACATTATATATTGTTAACAAAATCATCCACTGAAGGCTTATTATTTTAGTATGTATCTGTGTGTATGTGACACCCACTTGCTGAAGTTAAAGAGCAGGCGCTCAAAGACGAGCACGGGTCCGGTGCTGCTCAGGATAGTGAGAGGTTGACCCGCAAACAGACAGAACACAGCACCAGTCAACGCCGTCCCGACAAAACTCTCCAACACACCCTGCACAGACAGACAAAAACACAGACGTCAAGTGGAAAATCACAGCGAAGGTAGTGCATTTGAAGCCATGTGCGCGGGAAAGCACTAAAACAGCACCTCTTATCAGATTCCAGCCCGTATGTGACGGCAGCTGCTTCTTATATGTCAAAAGCACTTTTCTGCCTTACAGTCAAATCTGAAAGTGCTTATTCAGACAAACGCCTGTTTCCAACACAAACCACTGGAGTTTTCTTACGAAAGCATCTGCTCATACTATGGATTAGTTCGATTTGAACAAACCTCGAAATATTAAACTTAAGTGTGTCACTCCTACACAGTAAGAAAACAATGCATGGAAGGAAAAAAAAAAAATTTCTGTTTATGTTTATGGACTTTTCCTTCCACCCTAAAACACAACACAATGCCATGTATAATTCAAAAATATGAGTAAAACACCTGCAAAACTATTCACATGGAAAACACAGTACATCTTGGCCCTATTTTTTATTGACTTTTTTGATAGTTTAATGCATTATTATTTTTATTATTAATTTAATCAATAATAATTAAACAATGACAATAATATAATACTAATAATACATTAAATAATAAATAATTATTAAAAATACATGAATTATTCTTGTCATTGTTGTTGTTTATTGATGCAATAATTTACTGAACAATCAACCATTAAAATGATAAACAGACGACAGTTGACTGTCATGTTAATTTATAATAATAATAATAATTGTATATTTAAAATGTAATAATAATAAATGAATTATTCTTACAAAAACAAAAGTGTTATTATTATTACTATATATTTTTGTTGTTTATTATTAATTCAATAATTCATTGAACAACAACCCATTAAAATGATAATAAGCCTTCAGTTGGATAGTGAAAGAATTATTAATTAATAATAATATATTAATGTGGTGATAATAATTACAACATTTTACAAAATTACAACAATTACAGCATTATTTAAAAAGTAAATAAATAATAATAATAAATATATTTAATAATTACTACTAATTAATAATAATATGTTAGTTATGATTATTACATTTTTTTGTTTTTTATCATTAAAGCTGATAAACGGTAATGTTTTTAAAAATCACATTGACAGTCCGAAGGCCTGATAGCTCAATTTTGAGTTATCACAGCATATTTAAACTGTTCTGCATTCAGATTTGTGTTTACATATCTGATATGTTTACATATTTACCTCCAAACACAAGTTATCTTCAAGGTTTTTTTAAACATATGAGACAACAAAATCAATTCACCAACCTGCAATCTGCACCTAAAGCTTATCTGAGACAGGCTTTGTAGGTAAAGGGCAGAGGTCAGGAAAGGAGAAGGAAAGGAGAAGTGTATTTGTGTGATTTTATGTGCGTGTGTGTGTGTGTGTGTGTGCGCGCTTGAGCGTAATCTGAGGCTATTTATAGCTGATCCTCCTTAGCCTGCGCCATATACATGCACTGCTAAATATATGCGCAAACTCTGCAGTCACTGCACATGTCTGAATGTACAACGCACAATCCTGACACTATTTATACACACAGTTGTTCAAAGAAAAGTCACTCTCAGTATAGCACAGATCAAATCCCAACATGTACATCTGTTTCCAAACAGCCGATCTAGGAACCACGACACATATCTGACGTGACATGTTTAATAATCAAACGGCTATCTGTGGCCTTTAAATCCCCAGAGCTGTGAACACAAAGTCAGCCAAACTTTATTTCCAGGAGCTCCCGAATAAACCCAGCTGAGCCGAACCGTCTGACACTAGTTTAGTACAAACTCACAGCGATAAGACGCTCAGAAAAAGACATGAAGCGTCGAACCTGCATGTTGTCGGTGGCGTCTCCCAGCAGCCCTCCAAAGGTGATGGCATTCGTTACGGTTCCTAGGTAAATGAACAAGATGGCAGACAGAGACTGTATGTTGAGTGCGTCGTAAAAGTCGCTTGCGTAAAACGGGAGCTTCCTCTTGACGTCCAGAATGAGACCGCCGCAAAACCTACGAGAGAAAAACGTTTGGTCAGGTAACCTGAAAAAACACAATTGTTTTTAAGAGTCTGATTAAGCAGAATCTTTTTCTTATATTATTGTTCAAAACTATTTTTTTTTTGGAAATAAATTAATACTTTTACAGGAAAGATACATTAAACTGATCAAAAGTGACAGTAAAGACATTTATAATGTTACAAAGATTTCTATTTCAAACAAACGCTGTTCTTTTGAACTTTCTGTTCATCACAGGATCCTGAAATCATGGTTTCCACAAAAAAAATAAAAAAAAATAAAAAAATTCAACATTGGTAATAATAAGAAATGTTTCTTGGGCAGCAAATCAGCATATTAGAATGATTTCTGAAGGATCATGTGACACTGAAGACCGGAGTAATGGTGCTGAAAAGTCAGCTTTGTACCACAGCAATAAATTATATTTTAAAATATATTCAAATAGAAAAGTCTTATATTGAATTATAATAATATTTACTGTTTTTATTGGATTTTTGATTAAATAAATGCAGCCTTGGTGAGCAGAAGAGACTCTTTCAAAAACATCTTGAATGATTGTGTAAATAACTGCACAATTTTCTGCACTTTTCACAGTGTAGAAATAACAAAGGCCAGTATAAACTCAAGTTCACAGTTCATGTGTCTGTTTATATACTTACTTGCCAGTAAATTTGAGTTCATCACCGACCGCGTGGCCGCCGCCGCCAGCTGGACTCCCGTCATGAGGAGTACCGCCGTTCATCTGAAGAATCTCCCCTCCGGCAATATTGTTTTTACTAAACACACACACACGCAGTTTCATTGGTTTTTGTTTCAATTTTACCTACTTTGATGATGCTGATTCAAAAACACCAATAAAAACTTTGCATCATATACAGTTTTTCACAAAAAAAGAATGAAGATTTTTCAATTATATATATCAGTTTTACTGCACTTATTAAACTAACAAAAGCAGTCACTTGTCAAATGCTTTGATGACAAATAGAAGCATTCAAAATGTTTCATTTAATTTATAATCTGCAAAGGCATGCATGTAAAAATCATGAGAATTTAATAGCTGTAATCTGGCTCAGGTTCAAACAGGGGTCATGCATTTATGGCTGTGTTTCTGCTGATTAAATAAATCAAGACTTCTTTTCCTTATGAATGATTGTCAAAAGCAAAAATGCTTCATAATGCATCATATTTTGTGAGAAAGAATGACATGAGGCAAAACAGACACTATTTTTGGAGTCAGCAGCCCAAAATTAGTAAGAAACAAGTATTGGATTTCATTCAGCAGATATGATGCAGGGCGGTGTGGTATGGTCACTGGTTGCTGGTACCGTTTATCTGCAGACGGGATGGATTTAGGAGGTTCGATCCTGATGTCAGGGTCCCATTCTCCTGGAGGAAGCACGATGACTTCATCCAGGAACTCATCAATGCCTGCCAGCAGGTCACCGCGGTCTTTCGCTTTATAAGCTATGTCATGAAACACCTGCAGGAGCCCAAAGCACACAGCGTCAGGCCACAGTTCAGCTAAAATCACCTAAATATTATATTAGCATGCACATAAACACACCTCGTCAGACATGAGCGTGGCGATGGAACGTCCGATCTCACGGTATGACTTGGCCTTTCCTTTGGGCCCCAGCAGAATAAAAAGGAACCTACAAATACAAATAGGTATTGTTATTACTATAGCAATGGATTTATGAATGGCATGGCTTTAAAGAAAGAGTTCACCTAAAATGAGAATTAGCTAAAATTTTAACTCATCCTCAGGCCATTCAAGATGTAGATGAGTTTGATTCTTCATCAGATTTGGAGAAATTTCGCATTGTATCACTTGCTCACCAATGAATCCTCTGCAGTGAATGGGTGCCGTCAGAATGAGAGTCCAAACAGCTGATAAAAACATCACAATAATCCACAAGTAACCCACACCACTCCAGTCCATCGATTAATATCTTGCGAAGTGAAAAGCTGCGTGTTTGTAAGAAACAAATCCATCATTAAGATCTTTTTAACTTCAAACCATTGCTTCCTGCTGAAATACAAGTCTTATATATGCATAATACTGCTTTCTCCAGTGAAAAAGTCATCAGTCTGAATCAGGAGAGAAATATGCACAGATCAAGCACTGCTTGCAATGTCAGTGTATTTTGATGTAAGAAGACTTTTTCACTAGAGGAAGCGTTATTATGGATTATGGACTCGTATTTTGGCCAGCAGCAACAGTTTGAAGTTAAAAGTGTTTTTTTGTGCAGCTTTTCATGTCATAAAATGTTAATTGATGGACTGGAGTGGTGTGGATTACTTGTGGATTTTTGTGATGTTTTTATAAGCTGTTTGAACTCTCATTCTGACGGCACCCATTCACTGCAGAGCATCCATTGGTGAGTAAGTGATGGAATGCTACATTTCTCCAAATCTCCAAATTTTCATTTTTTAGGTGAACTATTCCTGTAAATGCAGTGAGTGGGTTACCGTGTGGGAACAGGAACCTCGGTGAGTCCTCCTAGCATGAGGGCCTGCTGAAGACGCACAAACGCCACGAAGGGAGCGTCCAGAAAGTCCACCTCGCCGACCAGCACGTTTGATGCTTCTGCATCTCGGGGAACTTTCTTCATGAATTTATTATTCAACTAGAGAGATAAACAATAAGAAAAAACAAAACATTAACTTTGTTAATTTGATGGTTTATGGATACTAGTTCTGAAAATGGCTCTGTGTTTATTGCAGATATTGCCAATCCTCCAACAATATTGCACCTATAATGCAAATATTGTTGGATCTTGTATAATAAATTACTCATGATATTACTCATCCATAATTCACTTTGGATAAAAGCATCTGCTGAATGACTAAAGGTAAATGCTATAAAACAATGACAACAGCCATATAAAGACATAAACAGTGACTAATCATCGGAATAAAGTAATTGGAATATTTAATATCGTAGGGTAACTGTAGACTGTTACACAACTTAAGTCACAGTTAACACTATTTTACAACAGCTTTTAGTCTAGAATTAAACATTAAGTCTTTATAATTAAAGGAATATTCCAGGCCAGTGTTAATTTAATATTTTGATGTATTACGATAGTATTTATTTATTATTTAATATTATATATAAAAATAATAAAAATATAAATAGATAAATATTTTAGAAAATATTAAATAATTTTATCAATTTTGAATATTTTTTATTTAATATTTTCAAGTTTCATTTTTTATTTTTAGCAATTTTGTTAGGTGTATTTGATATTTTTCTATTAATTTCTGATTCTCTCAAACATCTCTATTTCTACTTAATGCATTCGGTAATATTTCTGTTGTATGCAGTCAGTTACCACAGAAAATAAATAATTTAGCATAAATGGAAAGTGTATTTAAAGTAATACATTAATGGAAGCATAAACTTGTTCAGTGTATCTCACTATATATTATATATTATATCTCTGATCCATATTAAAATCTAGTTTGATTGTTTTATTTTTGAATTTAATGAAGCATTTATCAAAAGAAGCAAATAGTTTCTTTATGAGATTACATTTGAGGTCATATTTCAGTGGAATATAAAAGTCTGATAAGATTTAAGCAGCGTGGAAAGAAACAAGCTCACAACTAGCATAAACAAAAGCACTTCATTAGCGCTAAACACTGGGATAACATACAGCCTGAACACACACAGACACACAGACACAAAAGAGGCCTTGTGTGTGAGTAATGTTTGAGGTTTGGCTGATTTTCATCTGAGGTTATCAGTATAATTACAGCAGTAGTGTGAATAACACACAACAAGAGCTCTGTGCGATTGACAAAGCTCTCCCACTAATCCACAAATATTGACACAACTGACGACAGCGGCCTCATGTGAAAGAGACTTTCAATTGTGTGCTACTGTGTTTGAGAAAGAGTTTCTTTTGTCCTTTTGCACTCATTCCTGTCCCAGAGATGTCACACCCAGGACCAAACTTCTCACAACATCAATCCTGTCTCTAATGAGAATCTCACAAAACCTCTTAAAAACACACCTGGCTATATACATCTCTTCAAAATACCACAAAACTGTCAAGAAAATGAAGCCTATTTTTAAACAATTATGAGATTACTTTCATTTGGTGATTGAGCACATTTCCCCATAATTCTCATTAGTGTTAATGCAAGAAATCAATTCTTTTTGTAGTATTTTTTCAATGCTACAATTATTATTAACATTAGTTAAATGTAGATAATAAGAATAATAATTGTTATTTTAATTGAATAATAATAATAATAATAATAATATTTTAAATAAATATGCATTATATTATTGAATTACAAAGCATGTATATTTTAATTTTATACACACACGTGTGTGGATATTAATTTAAAGATCATTATTATAGGTGTTATTATTTAAAATATTATATTTAAGAAATATATCTTTATAAAAATAGTTTGACAGCTAAATACCAAAATATAGTGGGAAACATTTTAATTTACATAACTGAGTTTAATTTAAAATAATGAAAAAGTATATAGAACAATAATTAAAAATAAAATACATTAAAAATAAAATAAGTATTGTTATTATATAATATATATTACATTATAATATTTTTAAAAATTACATTTACACTATTATATTATTACATTGTCATGCACTTTTATATCATGTTAGTATTTGCTTGAGAAAATTAAAAAAAAAAAAAAAAAAAAAATAGAACCTAATGAGAATAACCATTGAGAATAATGGAACTTATATAAAAACTATTAAAATTATTTACATTTAGTCATTTAGCAGATGATTTTATCCAAAGCGACTTACAAATGAGGACAATAGAAGCAATCGAAATCAACAAAAGAGCAATGATATGCAAATGCTATAACAAGTCTCAGTTATCTTAACGCAGTAGCTACACGTAGCAAGGTTTTTTTTATTTATTATTATAAAATAAATAAAAAGAAATAAAAAGAAAACAGAATAGAAAAAGAATAGAGCAAGCTAGTGTTAGAGGCCTTTTTGCTTTTGTTAATTGTATAATAAATAAAAAGAAAACAGATAGAATACAAAAAGATTAGAAAACAAGCAGTAAATGAATAGAATGCAAGTCTTTTTTTTTTTTTAAGTTAAGTTTATCTATTATATATTTTATAAATATCATTTTGGAGGAAATGTGGTTAATTGTCCAAAAAAAAAATTCCCTTTTTTTTTTAATTTGGGGTAAATTTCACCAAGACATTTTCTTCTTGCAGATTGAATATATACTTCCACATGCGGCGAACTGTTCACACACTTGCATTCTCACAGAAACACACTCCACAGTACCTGGTCTTTCTCAGGCTTATCTGAGAGATCAGTCAGGCTGTTAGAGGTCAGGTTACGATGGGCCGTGGTCGGACTACCTGCAGAGGTCACACAAGGTCAAAGGTCAAATACTGATCAGCTGCTAAAACGCCCTTAAAAACAAAGAGGCCCAAGAGTCTCACATAAAAGTCATTTTGTGTATCTACATTACAATAGATTCATTTAGTAACTTGTTTGACAGGTTACATAAAACTGTAATCCTTTAATGCAGTGCTTTATTTAGAGATTAGATGGATCTTGTGATAATCAAAATAAATAACAGTCACAGAAACACTCATGTGTTTCAGCATAATTATTACTTACTATTTAGAAACTAAAGTTCAAGGCGACTCTTACTTTTAAAAGTTTCTTTAAGCGTTTATAATATTGTGCACACACAAAATGATTCATTTCGGTACTTATCTTCAGAAATACAGTGGACTAGAGCTGGTCTTTTAAAGAGAACTAGACTACAGTATATTTCTACATCTCTAGACTCACAGAGTAGCAAATCTAGCATGAATCAGTCTGAATTCTCAGCTACAGACTTACAGAGAAGTCCCATGCTGTTGCTTCTCTGCATCTGAGTTTGATCGTCAGGTTCAAAGTTTGGTAAAGCAAGGCACAGAGTGATCGAGAGGACTGCGCGCTTCACACACACACACACACACACACACACACACAGGAAGACAGGGCGCATGCATGTCAATCAAGACACGTGGGAAGGACGAGAGACAGGAAAAAGAGAAAAGAAAGCATTAGAGCAGAGAAATCGAGAACAAATCTGGTTCAAAGCGCTGATTCAGAATTCAATTGGAGCATTAAATAAAAATGAAAGTAGACAACATTTAGGAAAACCAAGCAGAGTTTGAAAAGAAGACAACAAAATTTTCTGAAAGAATGAATTATGAAAATATATATATTTGTAATTAAATTTATTTAGTGTAATTATATATATATATATATATATATATATATATATATATATATATATATATATATATATATATATATATATAAATAAAATATTAAATGAAAATAATTATTTGTTTATTAATTAAATATCATTTAATTTTGCGCAATTAAGAATTTCACTACAAGAAAGAAGACATAAATTGGCCGATAATCTTTTTATATTTATGTTTCACTAAAAAACATGAATAGTAAAATATAGTTGAAGTTGTATAATTGAATTTAATAGTTAAACATTTAAATAATTATTCATTATTATATAATTATTCATTATTATATATCTGAATTTAAAAAATTTAATTGTTGCAAAATAATTGTGATTACATGATTAAAATATTGGGGGTGAAATAATAATTTATTTATTAATTATTAATATCAAATTAAATATCAGTTAATTTAGCACTAAGAATATTGCTACAAAAACGAAGACAAATTGCCATTTTTTTATATTTAAATTATATTTATATTTCACAAAAAAAAAACATGAATACAAATAGTTGAAGATGAATTTAGTAGTTAAAAAGGTGAATAATTCATATATCTGAATTTAATTAAAAGAATTTAAAATGTTGAAAAATAAAATAAAATGAAATTTAACAATTTGGCTACGAGAAAGAAGACATAAAATGCAATGAATCTTTTTTCCTTTTTATGAGAGTAGTTCATTTATATGAAAAATCCGAAACAGCTGATTTCCTCAAATAAATCAAATAAAAAAAGACTTCAAATGCCATACGTTTGCACGAAAGAGCATTTGATTATCCCCTCTGCTTGTTTGACGGTAAACTTACATGTACAGCACATTAAAAATAGAAATTTAGCATTACTATAAATACCTTGTTTCTAGAAAAAGCTACAATATTATGAAAACATCAGATCTATTGACATGCTACATTTCTTGACATTTAGAAAACATTTCTAGAACTAGTTTCTACTTCTTCAACTTTAATTTTGCTTTTGCAATGAGATGATTTTCCATGTAAAACATTAAAAAAAGCGTACAGAATGGATCTGATGGAGCAATGTGTCTCTGTATGGTAGCTGGGGGGAGGGGCTAAAGTTTTTGATGTTTTTCTTTGAATTGTGTGAACCAGTGAGTCACGATAAGACACATGTATCAGCAAAGACAAAAGGCTGGATTTTGATTTCATGTTAAATTTAAGTCACCAACTTTGGTTGGCTACGTCCTAAAACTGATAGAAACGTGATTAGATTGGTGCTAAAGTATCAACATGTTACTTTTACTTAGAAAAAGACACCTATCAGGAGTTTCAGAAAGCAAAACATCTTGAGCACTTTAACATGTCTGGAGGTTTCTAGAGGTTTCTAGTCTTTCCTGGGAGGGTCTGAGGTTTGATTGCTGCGAAAATATAAAAAGCAACTGCATCTCATCAGCACATTTGATCACTTGTGAGCTTGAAACATCAAAGTATTGCCAACTTTGCAATGTGCAAATCTGCTTTTTATTTTACCCGCAAGGCATCTGCTATGAATGCAAGCTTTTGTAAACCGAGTGAGAGATGCTGCTGATGGATGGAGCAGATAGATGCTGGTGGTGAAAGCGAGAGGACAGATGAGGAAAGCGATAGAGTGTAAGAGAGAGGTTTAATGTGGCAGCCGTGTTACCGTTCTCCTGGCTGCTGAACAGACGACTCGCGCTCGACACGCTTTTGCCGATGTCTGCCAGCGAACGCAGGTTGGACTTCTTGGTCTGGTGGCGATGTTTCCGCAGCAGAGTGTACATGACCATCTCCTTCAGATCAGCCTTCAGCTGCCCGCTCTCAATCTGACTGTCAGTGATCATTTCTGAAACACAGAGACAAATTTCAGCTTGTGTGTACTGCTGCTGTAAGCTGGGCTTCTGCAGGTATTATGAAGGTATATTTAAGACCAAGTAAAGGGGGAAAAAAAATTAATTTTAAATAAATAGGAATAAATGGAAGGGGACACAATGAAATACTGTTATTGAAAAATAAAATAAAATAAAATAATAAAATAAAATAAAATAAAATAAAATAAAATAAAATAAAATAAAATAAAATAAAATAAAATAAAATAAAATAAAATAAAATAAAATAAAATAAAATAAAATAAAATAAAATAAAATAAAATAAAATAAAATAAAATAAAATAAAATAAAATAAAATAAAAATTATTTCACTTCAAGAACGAAGACATAAAATGCCAATTATTCTTTTTTTTTTCTTTTGGGACTTGCACATTTATATATTACTAAAACAAACAAACAAAAAAAAACATTAAAAAAAAAACAGTAGAAAACACTAATTTATATAAGTGAGTTTAATTAAAAATAAATACAATTATTGAAAAATAATTACAAATTAATAAAAATATTGAAAAATAAACAGAAAATCAAATTAATTTAGCACTTAACTATGAATTTCACTACAGTGGAGAAGGACAAAATGCCAATTATTCTTTTATTCCTTTTGGTAGTTACACATTTATATTACACTAAAAAATCATAAATACTAAAAATCAGTAGAAAACACTCTAATTTATATAACTGAGTTCAATTAAAATAACTCAAATGAAAAAAAAATTAATTCAACAATTACAAATATTTAAATTAATAAAAAATAATTTAGCATTTAATATAATTTTATATGAGAAAGATGATATAATAATCTAAAAATTTTACGGGACTTTTATGGGAATTTAAATTATATGAACAGTCATTATATTAAATAAAAAAGGATTTTTCCGTATTTTTTTTTTTTTCCCTTTTTTAATTTATTCCCTAAGCTTGCTTGACTGTAAACTTGCATATGTAGTGTGGTGGAACAAAGAAATTTCTGATCCGATTTAGGAACTTTTCAGGCCTTAATTTGTGAAAGGGTGAATTACGACCATTTTTAAAACCCACAAAAACCCTGTTTAAGGAACCCAGAAACCAAAACACTGATCTGAAGGACCCTATACAGCCATAAATGATTCTTGAAGAAGCTTTATTTCTCAGAGTGCTGAAGTGCAGTTTTACCGACGATCTGCTGAAGTGAGTTGGCCTCCATGTCCAGCTTGATGGTTCCTTTCTCGATGCAGTTTTTCAGCTGGAAGAGCGAGTGAAGAGACAGAGTGGCTACATGAGGTTTACTCCACCGCTCTCCACCCTTCTCCACCTTCTCCTCAAACTTTATCCATCTGAGAAAAACACACACAACACACATAAACGTACTGACAGCAACTCAACAATATTTAGAGCACTGTGATGTCAGTTCACTTTTTTGGGCATGTACCATGACAATGTCATGTTTTCCGAATATCACATATTTTGAACATTTAGCATCATAATACCATGTATTTTGGGTATGCACCATTATAATACCATGGTTTTACCACGGTACATGTACGGATGAACACATTTTTGGCAGGTTCTGTGGTAAAGCCATGTTTCTAGGTTAATTTTGGTCATCTATTTGGTTCATCATGAAGTAAGATTTTCTGACCATTTTTTGAAAGAAATTAATATCTTATTCAGCAAAGATGCATTAAGCTGATGAAAAGTGACAGTAAAGACATTTAAGGTTTATTTGAAAAAATTTCTGTTTCAAATAAATGCTGTTTTAACTTTCTATTTATCGAAGAATCCAGAAAAAATGTGCTTTCACAAAAACATGAAATGGCACAACTGTTTTCAACATTGATAATAATAAGAAATGTTTTTGAGCAGCAAATCAGCATATTAGAATGATTTCTGAAGGATCATGTGACACTGAAGACTGGAATAATGATGCTGAAAATTCAGCTTTGCATCACAGAAATAAATTACATTTTAAAATATATTCAAATAGAAAACAGTTATTCTAAATTGTAATAATATTTCACAATATTACTGATTTTACTGTTTTGTTTTGTTTTTAAAGCAGCCTTGGTGAGCAAAAGAAACTTTTTTCAAAAACATTAAAAAATCTTACTGACTCAAAACATTTGATCAGTGATTCATATATAAATACGGTAATCGCTGATTTTCATGGTTTTACCATCTCTGGACTATGGTACCACCACAGTGCTTTTTTTTTGTATTTTATGTTTGCAAGAAAATATTATGAAGACTTTCTGCCAAATAACTGAAAGCTTTCTGATGTAAAATAAGAATGAAAATGATTCAAAGCTTCTTAAAGCTCTGCTGCCCTGTTATCAGCTTACCCATGTCTGCTTGAGCGAACATCTGTCTGAGAAACGATACCCAAGCACACAGATATCCTTTAGAGCTCTGTAATCTTGTGCAGAAAGGCTGTTGAGCTGAGTTTAGCCAAGCGTGGGTATGATATCCGAGACAAAATTGATACATACACACACACACACTGCGGCCTGCAGTTTTGATATGTTACCTGAGACTCAGGTGAACCCAGAGACCCACGAGAACTCTGGGAACTCTGGCTTTGTGCATCCACACACACACACACACACACACACATACATGTGCACACACATGAAAACACCGGGCTCTTTGTTTGCAAATGGTTTCATTTTAACATTATCCATGTAGCTCTTAACATGTAAATCTGGAACATGCAAATCCAAAGAAACAGTGTAAGAGTGGCTGCATGAAAGAAGAACCATTTGCGACCACAACATTTGATGACATGAACTAAACCCAATAACCAGCTATTGACTGTTGTATGTACTTAAATGTTCATTCAAAATTAATCAAAAATGTAAAAAAAAATTAAAACATTTCATGCTGTATTTGTGCTTTCATTTGTTGTATTTGGATGTCTGTGTAGCTTAAATAAAATGTGCACTGGTTTTCAGATTCACATTCTGTTACACTATTTCCCTCAAAATAATAAGCAAATTTAAATAAATAAATAAATCATGATAAAATGCGCACTGATTTTAATTTTCACATTATAAATCATAATTATTTAAAACAAAATAAAATAAATAAGAAATAAAATAAAATAATAAAATGCATAAAAAATCAATTTAAAAAATCATCCATGTGAGTTTTCCCTCAAAATAGTTGTGAAATGTCATTTTAAATGTCATAATGAAAAAGGAGTGGCATCATAAAAGTTTTCAGAAAAACTCATTTAAAAAGCTTGTTCTACTAACATTTGACATTGGTCTGTTATTTTTTTTTTTTACGTTGGACAAGATTAGCCAAATATAACATGAATGAATCATGTTCCACCCAAATTTTTTTCAACTTTACAAAATAGAAAAAGTCACCAATTTCATAGAACGATTCAAAAACATGATTTACCTGTTCAATAAAAGTTTAATTTAGACTTAAACACCAGTTAGCAAGGCCTGTGTGTGTCGGTCAGTCGATACTTTCGTGACCAGCAGCTCATCTGTCACTCAACACACACAGGAAATCAAAACTACTTGGACCAGATGAAAGCTGCTTTGTCTGTTTGCTAACGTGACTTTCCTCAGTTACTTGATCATTCTTGCTTTCTGCCCAACTTGCCCCCAGATCAACAGTATATTTGAGCCAGAATAGTAAATATTCAATTTCATCATAATTTACTCACTTTCGTGCTGTTTATGTGTAAAAAAGACCGTTTGAAAGGTGTGTGAGTGAATGATGGGAAGTCATTTTTGGCATTTAAGTAATGGGAAAAAAATAAGCATGAACCTCTCCTTTAGTCCAGATGCATATTGTTTTTTTGTTATTTGTTGCGTTTTCTGCTTGACCCTTATTCTGGAGTCCAAACTCTTATCTAATAGCATGCATGAGCGGCGCACGCAGTCAGGAATGTGTGAAATCCTAAGAACAGTCAAGTGGCACACTAAAATCATGAGCACCTGGCAAACGAGTGTTGAATACTTCTGTTGTTTTAGCAGAGCTGGACAAAAGGTCTCCCCCTTTCAAGCGTGCGTTTCTGACCTACATATGAGGACAAAACATCTGAAAAAAAATTATTGGCTGAAGTTAGTTGAAATCTGGAAATCATTTTTGGGGAACTGAACTGAATGACAACAGTTTTGTCTTCTGTTGAGCTTTTTATAGCCGAATCAAATTCATTCATAGTTGACTCATTTTGCTTGACACAGTTATTGAACTGAATCAATTCAACACTGAACTGACTGAAGCTGAATAATGACAATTTTAGTCAGAAGAGATGCTAATAGCTGAACCGAATTTGTTCATAATTTATGAATTTACACTATTGAACTGAACTGAAGGAATACTGAATTGGCTGAACAATGACTCATTTGTCTTTTACAGCTGCTTTACAGCAGAAATTGAATAGTTACGCCCCCAACATTTGCATATACTCGCCCATGTTCTAGGCCAGCCGGACCTACACAGCCGAACCAACAGAAGTTCTGCAGGTATTGTGAAGAAACAAGCGAGGACAACAGCGAAAATGGCAGATCATGGAAAAAAATGTTATGTTCCAGGCTGTGCAGGGATGGGTTGGTGTCTGTATTCAGAAAGGCACGGAAAGCAAATAACGCATTCTAATAAAATAACGCGAGCTACTAAAGGGACATGGTTAGCTCCCTGCTAGCTGTAGCCTGTTACACAGCAGTACATAAGATTTCACTTACCACATAAACAGAGTAAGAAGAGATGACTGAGGATGATGGCGAATGATTTACAGATCCTGAGCACCACTGACAAGCATCTGATCTTGTAAAATGTGTGGTAAGTACTGCCGCTCCATAGTATAAACAGAGCATGTGCGATCGCGAATCTCGAAAGTGAAAGTGAAACTAAAAAGCGATCATGCATTTGAAAGCAGTTTCAGTACCCAGCATATTAATAGCGGCTCCCTGATGCCTGCATTTTATTTACAGTATAATTACCCAACGATATAACTGCACGAGAAAGTATTGAAATATATATTTTCCCTGTGTTTCCTTCCTGCTGTGTGTGCTACTGAAATGAGCTGCACTATGAAACAGCCAATCAGAGAAGAGCTCAACATTCAGTCGCACTGTGAAACAGCCAATCAGAGCAGAGCTCAACATTATTATTCATGACCCTTCCAAATAAGGTAATAACAGACCATTTTATTCTAGGGACCAGTGTTAATTTTTTTCACTGACGACAACGAGACGATAACGAACGAAAACTCTTGTTGAATGACAAAAATTATGATGTAAATCTATTGACATTTATGTCAACGAATAAAAACAAGACGAAAATGTTAGGGAGGGACGATTTGGGAAGAGATTCATTCAGAACGAATCCGCTGCACAGGAGGTTAGATGCGAACATATGAACCGGCGGGTTCATATACACACAAAAAACGATGTCGAAATGTCCGTTTTGACGAGTATTCACGTAAACACAGTTGATTACGTCTTAAGTGAACATAAACAGTAGGGAGAACGTGTATCAATACATTGCATCCATTGCATGCGTGCATTCGGTTTTAAAGGGACAGCAGCCTAATTTAGTTGTTATTGTCCGAGTGATTGATATTAATCAAGCAACAAAAGAAAGACAGAAAATCACTCACTGCTCTTGACTGAATCACTTTAGTAGTCCTAAAGATTAATCTAAATTTATTTATAGAAATAAATATGTCTGCTTGTAAGAATGAAGAATATGGTAAACAAGTTGTTATAAAGAATGCATAATTAGCCTATATAACCATTGGTATTTCATTAAAAAGAAGACCACGTTCTTGTTCTTTATGAGAAGTGGTTTTATTTCATTTTAACAAAGGCATGTTGTACGTCACCGCAGTTAAATCGCAGTCTATAATGATAAAACCTTAATATCAAACCTATATGAGTTTGGAAATTTTAGAGAAATGCTTAATAAATGCACTGTAACTAAACTCATAAGATTTTAGCCGACTAAATGTACTGTAGATTTAGTCTATTAAAATCGTATGATATTTAGTCAACTAAAACTAAAACCAATTCAGATGACTAAAATATGACTAAAACTAAATAGCATTTTAGGTCAAAAGACCATGACTAAAACTAAATCAAAATTTGCTGTCAAAATTAACACTGCTAGGGACAAATCCTTGGACAAATCCGTTTCTGTAGAATACCTAAGCCACATACCTTCTATGTAGATATCAGAGAACAATTTAAAATATTCTATCAATGCATTCTATAGCACCTTTAAGCTATGAAAATTGCAGGATGTTTTAATGTACAAAGACCTCTTATATGTTAAAAGATCAAGGCAAATTTGATTCTATGACCCCTTCAATACCCACTATAGCACTCCTTGTGGCAATTTAAAATGCAACATGGATAGTGATTACATATGAAATCAATTATGTTTTGGGGTGTTTTTACTCTTTACCTGGCTGTTTCTTTCCACTCCATCTCTTGACCGTCAACGGTCAGAAGCTCGTCGAGTTCGGTGAAGAGCTGCGGTGGAGGAGGACCGCTGTCATCTTCCCCCAAAATAAAGCGAATCCTCTCTGCAGCCGGAGAAACTGACGGGGAAACAACAAACCAGGGGTGAGAGAGGCCTAAAAATACTAGCTATTATAATCAAACAACAGATACAATAACAGAAACACACGAAGACAATAGCACTCTGTCTGCATAAGGTGTGACTGTGATAGAAATCACAGGTTGTTTCCTTCATAAGTGTTGTGTAACATCAAGATGAATGAGCTTTCTTGTAAATATCCAGTGTGTAACACCCAAAAAGTGGTTGGTATGCGAGACTTATTTCCTGGACCAACAGAAATAGATAGTGTTGCGAAAGCCAGAACTGACCTGCATCTGAATTTCACAGGGAAGTTTTCATATGTGAAAGTGTCTGCATGAGGAAGCCTAGTTTTTATTCTTAATAAAAGAGACTGTCAGTGTTTCTCATAACCTCGGTGTCGCATATGTCGTCGTAACGCCACACCTTTTCTAAATGTGTACACTTCTACATGACTTTTAACAGGTAAAACTAGAACAAACAAAAGGTTTAAGGCAAGATTTGTGTCTACGTCTGGGAAATCAGGTCAGAAAAAGGGTTTCCGGACAGGCTGCTAGTTAGGGAAGTCAGTATATGTGGAAATCTCTCGGTTGCATTGCAACAGTGACTGACTGAATATTTTGATTCAAAATCTCAAGGTCTGCACTGGGACACTTAGTAATATCAATGCCTGCCGTGCATGTGTGCAGATGTGCATGCTTTCAATTCAGCCTCAGGTCAAAGTAAAGACAAGTAGGGACAGGATGAAGCTCTCAGTCTGACTGATACATATCAACTCATTCATTAGTTTTAAGGAATCGTTTGTTTACTTCTGAATATATATTAAATACTAATACATTCAATTTTTAAAGAAAGTATCACTTTTATTCAGCAAGGATACATTTGATTGATCATAAGCGACATTTATAATGTTACAAAAGATTCTAAATAAATGCTGTTCTTTAGAACTTTCTATTCATCAAAGAATCCTGAAACACGGTTTACACAAAAATATGAAGCAGCAAAACTGTTTTCAACATTAATAATAATAATAATAATAAAAGTTTCTTGAGCAGTTATAATGATTGTTATAACGCTATAATGATTTCTGAAGGATCATGTGACACTGAAGACTGGAGTAATGATGCTGAAAATTCAGCTTTGATCATTAAATTTTAAAATATATTCAAATAGAAGACAGTTATTATGATTTGTAATAAGATTTCACAATATCACTGATTTGATATGTGTATATATATATATATATATATATATATATATATATATATATATATACACACCCACATACATACATATAGATAATATTAATATAGATATAATTATGCATTTCTGAAAACTGTTTATGTCTTTGTCAAACTCAGAATTTGGGCAACAATGAATTTTAAGAAAGTTCTAAAACTACTTTCTTAGAATTTTCTTATCAACAACAAGAAGGTACTTGTGTCTATTTTGGCATTATGAACTATTTAGGGCTATTTTAAAAAGAAATTTGAAACAAAGAAACATTACAAGGACAAAGAAACACTTAATATGCTGCACTATTTCTAGAACTAATAAGCAACTTTATGACATTTATAGAGAGATATTTGTATATGAGCTCCAGCGCAGTGATCATTAAATCAAAAGAGAGACCAACCAAATACTAAAACAACCATAATAATCACTATTATGACATTTCAATATTATGGAATTTATTAAAAAAAGAGAAAAAAATAAATAAATGCTAGGCAGTGGCACCAGACTTTACAATGAACACTGATATTTTAACATATCAAGGGCTTTTTAACATGCACTGTTTGCAGCACGCTCAGCTAATCTAAACTAAACTAGCCAAAACCAGACGATTGCTTTCCTTCCCCAGCGGCCTGAAACAGCCCCTCTGGAGAAAATAAGGCCATGTTGTACACAAAAGAGAGGGAAAGAACATCCCTCTGGCCCACGTCTGGCTCCGTGCCTCCTAACCTGGGCTAAAAGTTAACACTTCTTACCACAAGCGGCTAGAATTACCCATTATACCACCAGCATATACTCAAACCAGCGGCATTGCTGTGATCAGCTGACCCGTTAATGCTAAATCCAGCCACAAATCCGGGCCATCAGAAGCCCTGCATACTATTGATGTGAGAAATGTGTTTGTTAGTTTAACCCAGTGACTTACTGTAAGCACTGTGTGAAGTGTGTGATTCTCACAGGATCGACAGTCAGAGAGAGCGACGGAGAGGTGGAGTGGGTTCACCGAGGATAAGTGCAGATAAAGGTGACTATGCACTTGTTTAGCTCGATGCTTTGCCTTTTCAGCCGTGTCACTGATTAGCAGAGATTAGCACACACAAAGACCTTTAACTGAGGCTGTGAGCGCCGCTTTATCTCGTTCTCACTATCCATCATATTTATTTAAATCACTCCCTGATTCTCCAGAACATCATGGATTGCTCTGTGATAAAGGCCTGGGAAATATCTGTGAAGGTTGTCATGTGAGACATCAAGAATGACTTGCAGATTTTTTTCTGCATTTATTTCTTTTGTGAAACACAGAATGAGACGTCTGAGCTGCTGTTTTAAGGGAATTCCTAAATCCCACAGTGAATCCTAAAAAGTACTATAAAATGTAATAAAAGTAGTCAACGTGACTAAAAGCATGAGTAGTATATATAATCATTTAAGTCAATTCAGACTTGACATGCAAAAATGGATGGTGTTTGTTTGTCTTCATTTGTGACTTACTGAGAGGTTTGAGGATGCTGGAGGACGGATCGTCTGCAGTCTCTGTGTCGGATTTGTCGCTGACGTTTTCCGTCAAACGCTCTCTCCTCTCTTTGTGATTGGAGCGTCGTCTGTGTCGTCGACGGCGACGGTAACTCTTGGGCACGTGAACTCCAATGTAGACTGTGTGATGACCTACACACACACACACAAAGATCACAGGATTACAAACACACACATACATACATATCAGAGTGACAGCTTATATATTAAATAGATCACAGTCACACATAGATAATCAGGAGAAAAAGGCTAAATAATCACTGCTTTGGTAAATACTGTGTTTTTATACAAATAATAACTGACACAATGTGATGCAGTAGGCTATTGTAAATCATTATAGTAAAATAAAATAAAATAAAATAAAATAATAAATATTAGATAAAAACTTTAACATACACTTAAAAATTAGAAATGATGCCTTGGCAACTAACTGAAATAAAGTACAAAAACTACTCAAATGAAAATAGTGAAATAAAAAGATTAAATTAAATTAAAAGTTCAGTTACATTAAAAAAATATACTTTAAAAAACTAAAATAAAAAATTAAATTAATAACTAAATTTAAAACATTTAATTACATTTTAGACATAACTTCAAACTTAACTGACAATTACAAGTGTTACATTTGGCAACTAACTGAAATAAGTTAAAGCAATAAAATGACAAACTAAAATCAAAATAAAATAAAATAAAAATAAATCAAATATTTTTTTATATTTTTCATATTTTTAAAAAAAACTAAAGCTAATAAAAATGACAAGAGCACATAACTAAATTATTGAAAAGATCAAATTAAAATAAAAACCAAATAAATAAAAGCAAATTCAAACTATTAATAAATACTACAATATTATATAAATAACACCAAAACAACATCATGATTCACTTTCTAACATGTTCACATGAGTGAAAAAGTATATTTATGACAATAACTGCTAAGTTGATTTTTTCACCCGTTTTAATTCTTTGAAAGAACTTGCACTAATAAATCATACACAATAAGACCAGGAGCATGGATAAGAGAGTCACTGCGTTTCTGTGCTTGTGTTTTTTTAGAAGGAAAATCCAACCCATGTCTCACACTTGTTAGATTATAGATAAAATGCCAACAACTTCCTGTACAGCTGATCGGGCAGGAAATGGCAAGACATCTCCAGGAAGTGAATTTAAAAACAGAGAGAACACACACTTAGATAAACACACAGTCACAGAACAATATAAGGACTAATAAAGCCGCTCATCAATCCAGTCATCCGTCAATCACGCTTCAGTCAGCCTTCACTTCATTCATCTCAAGTTTAACTTTAAACAAATACACCTAAACGTTATCTGATGTGTGTGTGTGTGTGTGTGTGTGTGTGTGAGATCATCATGTGAAGGTCCAAAGTTCAGTGAGGACGGGAGAGGGAGAAGCAAATACAGAAAAAGTATAAGTGTGTGAAAAGCTCATGTTTGCGAATGTGTTTGTTCTGCTTTTGATGTGCAGATATTTTTAGATGTCTGAACCTGCAGTATTTGTACATTCTACATCTGAGAGGGGAATTCACTCACTCAGCTGTGTCCAGTCATTTATTTGCACACACTGCCTGTGTTGTTTCAGCACATGATTTATTTTAGGAATTATTTGGGCTGCAAACACGGCCACAAAAATCAGGCAGCAAATCTGAATATCTGGCCCACATATCCGGCTGCCACAGTCAGTCAAATATTTCATAAATATATTAAAATTATTACATTCATTATTAAATGAGCATTCCACAAATTGCATGCATTTCTGTGATGAGCTTCATTTGCATGAAAAGAGGCATGACGATATTTTAATTTAACCCTCGAATAAAAAAAGCTAAATTGATCCAGAGTGTGATTTTTAAATATTTAATCTATAAAAACTTAATAAAATATTTCATGTACTTTTCAAAATCAGTTCATATAACAATTAAAAAAATTGTTTTTTTTTTTTTTATTCAAATATCTAGTGTGTAGTATATACACTGTAAAAAGTGATAAGTTGACTTAACTTAAAAAAAATTGAGGAAACCTGTTGCCTTACCATTTTTAAGTAAATGATAATTAAAAAAATAAGTGAATTGTCAAGTTCACTTAACTTTTTAAAAAAATATATTATTTATTATTATTTATTAATTTTAAGGCAATGGGTTTCCTCAATTTTTTTTAAGTTAAGTCAACTTATCACTTTTTACAGTGTACATTCTGTGTGTATATTTTTATACTTTTTTCTTTATAGACATTCTATAATATTTAGACAGTAAAGAACTACATATTTTGATTCATCATGGTATTTTTCATAGGTTGTCAAAAATGTTTTATTTCTTCACATTCAATGAATATAAATCAAATATCTGGTGTGCGTTATATAGATTTCATAAGTCTTGCACTAGAAAAATACATTTAGACTGATAATGCATCAATTCATTTACTAGTTTTGTTATCATCATCATTTTATAGTTTTATCAGAAAATGCAATTAAATATGCACACGATAAAGCTGAGATGGTTTGGTGGCAGTATATGAAAAAATATAAAGTTTTGCACTAAAATACAATGCGCAAAAGTGGTGCACATTTAGTCAGTTTCTCCTGAATGCAGAAACAGATTAAGTGTGTGTGTGTGTGTGTGTGTGTGTGTGTGGATTAAGACAGTAAACTTCTTCACGTGTAGAGCTTTAGATTGCTACATCTGCAGCACTCATAATCCTCTCCTGCCCTTAAGAACAAATTACTACACATACAAGAATAAAAAAAAAAATTAAAAAAACAGCTGGCAGAGAGGAGAGAGACAGGAGTGAGTGAAAGGGAGCGTGAAACTCAATCCACAGTAACTAAGACTTCTCAGTCGTAACTGAAACACAGGAGATCCAATATCCCACTATATTTAAGTGTGTGTGTGTGTTTCGTACCCTCGACCTCTTCATCACACACGTTTTTGATGTAAGACGCTCCTCTGTCCACTATGGCTTCATCCTCCATTCTGAAAAACACAAAGACAGACAGAAAGCATTTTTGAATACGAAGTCAAAATACGAAACCAGAATCAAGCAGACTTTGTCTAGAAAGAGCAAGCATGTTTAATCTCGCCTTGCACGTGCATGTTTCTCAGAACAGAAGCAGTAAACGGTGTTTTAAGCTTCCCTTTTCCCGTTTTTTGTTTATCAGGCCTGTAAACCTGAAGCAGTCTGGTTTCGATTCAAGTCATCACATGTCTATCACTGAAGACTGGATGTGTTGGATGACTCCAGGTTGAACTTGAAACAATAAAAATAACGGATAGGACTCAAAACACCTTAGCAACCACATTGCAATGCCCTAGCAACCACTAGCCACACTGCTCATATTTTCTTTAGAAAATATATATTGATATTAAATAACATGTTTTCCACTTAAAGCATGTCATAAAAATAACATAAGAAATATTGGTTGTGGTTGATCAACGTGGATCTTTTTTTTTTTTTTCACCAAGGCTGCATCTATTGGATCAAAAATGCAGTAAAAACAGCCAAATTGTGAAATATTATTACAATTTAAAAGTACAGTATTTTTTTTTTTATTCTGATCTATATTAAAATATATATAATTGAAATAAATACTATAACTTTTCAAATGTAATATAACAATTTAACATGCATTATTATTATTATTATTATTAATAGTAATAATTAAAAAATATATATATTTTGGAAATATTGTAGAGTTTTATATAAAATACGAATAATATAATATAATATGCATTATTATTATAAATAGTAAGAATAATAAAAACAATATTTTGGTCATATATATTGCCTAGTTTTGAGCGAGACAAAATAAATATTCTCTGTAATTTTAGCTGGTTTCTGACGCATTTATCCATGAGGTCAGTGGTGTTGGCTTCACAGCTGGTCTCTGATGCATGCATCTCTTCATTCACGTTACACATTCATTTCATTGAAACATGCATTATCCATCCTCGCTTATGAAGAATACACAGTATAGATCTCATTTATCCCTACTTCATTTCCTCTGTTCTTTAGAATGACAAGAAAAGGCCAGGTGGTCATGTAACCTGCTGGATTTGTTATGTTATCTTCTAGTGATTAATATATGTTAAACACGAGCCGAATCCATTATAATCTGTGGGTTTATAACAACCGCTCACACACCTCGATGAAGCCGGACTGGACTGCCATGTGCACATAAATGTTGGATCAGCATTTGACAATCGGATTTCTGGCAGCGCATCAACTTTCTGCATCTGATGTCAAACTAAATAAAGTTGATTCATCCCCAGTGGAATACAAACGGGAAACAGAGATTGAGATGTATTTAACAGATGTTCATCAAGTGTTAATACAGTATAAGTTGAATGAATCATCAAAAAAGTTCATGGTCATATTTCACCCCAAAATAAAAAGAAAGAAGACACATACTGATGTGAAAATGAACCCTATATTTTTTGCATTGTGATATAATAATCAAGTATATTTTTCCTCAATGCCAAAAAAAAAAAAAAAAAAGAAACACGTAATTTACTTTTTTTTAAATATATAGTTACATTTAAATAAATATACTGTAAATAGTTAAACAAATAATTAAAATATTTAGGTAATATTTAATCTATTGCATTTCATTTCAATTTATGCATTTCATTAATAAAAAAAAACACTAAATACACTAATACTTTTTTCCATTAGGTAAAAATAATAATGAGAAACACACTGAGAATAATGAAATTTACAAAACTCAAAAGTAAAACATTTGGATGCATTACAATGATGGAAAACTTTAAGTAAAAAGTACATATTAATAATATATCTTTAATTGCTTTTAACTAATAATAATATATATATATATATATATATATATATATATATATATATATATATATATATATATATATATATATATATATATATATAATAATAAAATTACAACAAATACCATAGTATTATATTATAATTTTACTGTATTGTTTTATGCTGATAGATCTTAAAATCTGTCTTCTTTTTTTTTTTACATACTATAATTTTTTACATACAATCACATTCACAATAATGAAAACCAAAAAAATTCTAAACGCATTTTGATAATGTGAACTTTGGAATAAATGTTCTTAATTGTCATGAACGAAATGCCACCATGAAAAAAAAAATCATAATTGTTGTAAAACAAAAATATAAATACATAATAAGAATAAAAAATATTAAGATTTTGGGGAGAAATATAACAGTACAACTCAGACTACATCTACACAATCTGTTACTTATTGAGAGTCTGATTTGAATGTGTGTATATGTGCGCACACACACACTCACACACGCACAGAAGGATTTGTTTATTACCGTTTATGACAGGGAGAATCATGAGACCCGGGCAGAGGAATGTCATGAAGCTAAAGCAAATACAAGCAGTAAAGGTGTGTAAGTGACTGACGCATGAGCTCCCAGCAGCCCTTGCACCATGTTTACCCATTCATGACCGATACTGGCATTTCCACTGATAATGGCGATTTTTCTCCGGCCAATAACACGCGTGACACAGAAGCTGCGGCGGTTTCACAGAAGTAATCAGTCAAAGAGAAAACAAGGTGTCGGTCTGACAGCTGCAGACTCCCATAAACGCTTCCTGGGGTCAAAGGTCGCGTGCAGTCTGATGCCTGAAGTGGGAAAGTGGTTTATTAGGTGCTCGGGACAGTCATTGAACCCTGTTCTTGAGCTCAACTCAACAATGACATGACTATAACGTTTAGTATTATTATAGATACTATACACTACACTAAATACATAACAGCAAGCAGGAAAAGTGGCTCACGGAGCAAAGCAAGAGTGAAAAACTGAAGCGTAGCCACATCATTGTGTAAGTGGGATTTCAGCAGAGCTTTTAATAAGACCTACTGATCTTTAAATCCTACTCATATGCTCTAATTCCTCAAATGTTATGGCTTCTGTGGGAACGCCAATTTGTTTGAGTTTAATCCGGTTTACTTGCCACTTTTTCTGGTGTTTACAATTAACTTTATGATCCAAGAAAACAAGTGATTGTAAAAGTAACAGGATCGTTTGCTAGATACACAGTCCAGGAATCTCAATGACATTAATATTTATCTTTTAGCATAAGGCCAAATCATTACCCAGAGAGAAAAGGATATACAACAACTCCCAGTGAGCTAAAGTCAAATACTGAATCAGAATATATATGTATATGTATATATGTGTGTGTGTGTGTGTAACACATTTGAAAGAAACTAATACTTTTATTCAGCAAGGATGCAATCATTAACTTACAGTAAAGACATTTATTATTTATTCTGCACTAAATATTAGGATATTAGAATGATTTCTGAAGGATCACGTGACACTGAAGACTGGAGTAATGATGCTGAAAACTCAGCTTTACAATCACAGGAATAAAGTACATTTTAAAATATATTTAAATAGAAACCAGTTATTATAAATTGCAATAATATTTCAGTTTTTACTTTTGATTTAAAAAAAAAAGCAGCCTTGGTAAGCAGAAGAGACTTTTCCAAAATATTCTGACACCAAATTTTGAACAGTAGTGTATACACTAGTAATACATTATTTACTTCAGAATATTTCAGGAGAAAACGAGTGTACACTGAGTGTGCATAAGTGACTAAATCTTCATTCTGGGTGCAAAATTAAACATGAACTCACAGTTGATGAATAATCCTACACCACTCCCAGCAGCCATTGATTGGCTGTATATATCTTAGCGGTTAGTTTAGTTTACTTTAGCCGGGTGTTAAGCTAGAGTTTAGTGCAACGTCTGTTCGAGGCATTTGGAGGAGCAGATGGTGTAACAGTCAGGCCGAATGGTGTAGATTTCTTTAAATCCCGAGCAGCTCGAGCCAGTTAATCATTCCATCTGACGACGGAGCGGGAACACAGACGTCATAAAAGACAGACGAGGAGAGAAAGTCCAAAACACACCTGAGCCTCTCGACACAATCAATAACACCATCCTAAATTAAACAAGAGTCATTGATGGGACTGACTGTTGTGTTTGTTCTGGTTCAACTGAGCAATATTCTTACTTAGAGGTTGGAGCTTTTAAATAAAATAAGAGTTTTACTCAGCAAGGATGTTTTAAAATGATCAAAAATGACTGTAAAGACATTTGTAATTATTTCCATTTTAAATAAATGCTGTTTTTGTTTTGTTTTTTTAAGGAGTTGACTGTTTTTAATATTGGCAATAATCAGAAATGTTTCTTGAGCAGCAAATCAGCATATTAGAATGATTTCTGAAGGATCATGTGACACTGAAGACTGGCGTTTTTCTGTTGAATAGCGTGGCTAATTTGTCCCTACGCGAGGCTAGACCGCCATTAACCACCATAAACCAGCACAGACTAACACCGAACTGAAACAACTCTAGTGACTGAAATCCAGATAATCTTCTCCATTTTCTCCTGTCATCTACACCTATTTTCCTCATTCCACGTCTATCTTTCTCATCTCGCCCGTGCACTTCCTGTCCGTCCTATAGCCATTCTTTTCATTTCGTACAAGGCTTCCTTTGTTTCCTACAGGACTTTTTCACTCTGCTGTCTCTACCTCAAATTATGTTGGCTTCCTAGTGTTTTGTTCTCTCTTTCGGTTCCTCTTTTCAGTCTACCTCTCCTGCTTCAGCATAGCTGTGTGCAGACGGGGCGGGATCACTGGGAATAAATCTGCTTTCTTTAACAATTTACACAACACTGTAGTCCAATCTTAAACAAACGATTACAAGGTTGCTTAAACAAATTAACAGTGTTAGTTAGAAACTATAAAAGCTGTGTATCTAACACCCAGCTATACACACACATATACATATACATATAAAGAGGGGGGTGGGGGTCGTGGCAGTAGATGTTTTTGTAGATTGCAGATTTTTTATCATTTTAAAGTAATTTCTGTTTTATATAAAGATTTCTTTTGAATGACATTTAAAAATAACATTTAGATTTTTTTTTCATTATAAAGACATTTCTATGTTGCATATACACACATTTCTTTGAAATGAAATGATTTTTTTTTCTATATGGTTCTTTACATATTTTACATGTACAAAAAATTAATAATTATATTTAATAATAATTAATTTCTTTTAAATAATTTTACTTTCTATAGGTTTCATACACATATAAAACAGAAATTTCTTTCAAATGATAAAAAAAATCTAAATATATTTTATTAAAAAACAGTTATATTGTCTGATATGCCATTTGGTTGTTTCTACAGTGCAAAATAACATTAAACAGATGTAAATCTGTTTCTGTCACAATTTAGTGGCACATATAGTTAATTTATAAACTAGGTCAACACTTGTTTACCATAAATGTATGTTAATGTTATGAATGATTATACAGCTTTACTGAAGATCATACAGCAATTATGCTGAGAATTTCAAGCATTTGGGGACCTGGGATCAAAAAAGAGTCACAATCCCTCATATAACAGACAAAGGAAAAAGTAAATGCTTTGGTCATTTTGCACAGAATCTCTAGATGGATTCCACACACTTCAGCGCTTGTCACTTCATAGACACCCATCAGTGAATATTTGTGAGGCGAGCGTAAACACACAGCAGTCAAACACTTCCAAACGCCAAAACACACGTCTGCTAGAGACAGCTGGACCCCAACAAGCTCCGAACTGTGTGGTTTCAAGATGAGAACTAATCCCAAATATCAAGCATTGAGGGGTTAAACAAAATGACAAGCCATTGATTTAAAGTCAACATGAAATAGCAATCACAACCCACTGCACTTCCATAATGCAATGTTTACGAGTGAAACAGAATATTTGATGAGAAAAAAATTAGCATGATTTGATCAGGAAATGACTGGATGGTCAAGAAGAGTCAAGTTCAGCCTCCAGAGCATCCCTATGTATTCAAATCGATCTATTATTTGTTATTGCCATAACATGTAATATAATTAATAAAATAATTCATAGAATTGATGTTAACCACGTAAAACTATTAAAAAGTTTAAAGTTTAAAACTATGAAAGTTGAATATAAAATAAGAATTATAAAACAAAATATAAAAAATGTGTTTATATGTATGTATACATATATACATGTGTGCATACACACACACACACACTTGATGAGAAATTACCTTGGCAACTACCTGAAATACATGAGCTTAAGTTGAAGTACTAAAATTAAATAAATAAAATGAAAAAACAAAATAATGTAAAAATATTTAACAATATATTACAAATCACAAAACAAAATAACCAAAGCTTACCCTATAATTAAAATAAAAACTGAAAATATAAAAATAAAAGCTAATGATTCATCAAAAACTATAATAGGTATACTACTAAAATAACATTAAATGACAGCTTTAACTGGTGGCTAAACAAAGGTTGCATTACTTACAACATCAGCTTAAAACGATGTTTAAATATCTATTTTGCTATTGGTTAACACAATTTTCCCCGCCTACTTGGCCTAGATGACATCATCTGAAAAGGAAAGCAATTTCAAAGCAAATTGTTACATTATTAAACTTCTTTTATCCTACATGCACTGATGAATCCTGCACAGTAAGTTCAGGAACATGAGACAAAGAGTCCGTTTTGAATTCACCTTGACTTTAAATCATGAATTTATCAACACAGATGCGTGAAACCAGCAGGTCTGTGTCAAAACCGCTAGAACGTCAAGTTCACGTATAGATCCAGTCTGTCTGATACATAAATCTTTCTATTACAGAACTCGGCGTATCGCTATAGTATCCCAGCAGGCTCAGGGTCGCTCCTGTCCGTCATTCACAGATGACCTCAGTCTCAAGGAGAAGAAGAGAGATATCAGGAGTCATGGAGAGCATATCTGAGGGCATTCCACTGTGACTCTGCATTTTCCACTTATCTTTCTATGAAAGTTCCTTGCGCAATACCTGCACAGGTAACACTCAACAGCAGGAAGCCATGTGCTTCAGACAGTCAGAGGAAGAGGAAAGGGCAGTCACATAGCGCAACAGGTGAGAGCGCTCGATTATGCAACGCTCTCGTACGCACAGACAGATAAGCCTGTGTGCATTCAGGAAAGGAATGAGGAAAAATCACATATTTTTCTTAAGAAAACCCTGCTAGTCTAGTTCTTCCAGGTTCCAGATTCAAAATTGCACTAATTTTAAGTGCCATTTGTTTTTTTATAGCATTGTTATCTTTAACTAAAATAAAGGAAAGGTCATTAAAATAAAGGAAATAAAAAAAAAGAAAATTAATATTAGATGAAAAATCTAAAAATTTTAACAAAAAAAATTGAAATGTCAAACTAAGTGAAAATAGTTTTTGGAAATTAAATAAAGTTGACAAATAATTAAATTAAATGTGAAAAAGCCCCCTTGGCAACTGAGTGTTGTTATCATCAACTGAAACTAGTAAAAAAAAATAGATAGATAAATAAATAGATAAATAATAAAAAACTAATAAATATCACAAAAGCATATATAATTATTAAAACAAATAATAAAAATGAAAAAAAAGCATTGCCATTTAGACATAGTTATTCCATGATATATTCATGTACCATGATAATACCATGATTTTAAACACACATACCATGGTATTCTTTGAGTACCATATCAATATCATAGTATATATCAAAAAAAGCATCACATAGTATTACTATGGTACTTTGAAATACACCATGGTACTCTAAGGTACTTAAAAAAAAATCCCTTGATACTAAATGTACAAAAAACATGGCAGTGCCATGGTATGTGTCCAAAGGAACAAGTACTTGTTTGTAGCTTACAGTATATATCAAAGTACCATGGTATTACTATTTTGTGAGCTTGACACCATGGTTCTGCTGTAGTATTCACAATTTAAATATCATACTATATGAATGTTAACCATTTAATACCATTGTATACATTAAACTACCATCACCTACTCGATCCAAGATGGCGCCGCTCATGGCAGCCTCTGTGGCGTCGTCCGCAGTTGTTTTTATTTTTTTGTTAGTTTGTCCCTGTCTTTAGTTATATCCCTGCAATCAGTTTCACCAGAGATGAATTGCTGGACATTCGGCAGTACACACCACCCGATATTTCACCGGTTTTCGATTATTCGGATGTTTTGCTGGACATTGTAGTCGGGGGAGCAGCGGCCCTGATCAAACGCTTCAGGACGCGCAGACGGGGGAAGCGAACCAGTGTTCTGTTGATTTGTGCTACCCTGTCAGATTTTGCTACCTCCCATTTAAACAGTAGGTAGTACAATTCGACAACAAAAAATGCTACCTGTCAAATTATGATTTATTAATGTCTACACCTACCACAACCCTAAACCTACCCTTACAGTAATGCAAATACAGTAATTACGTGTTATATTCGCGGTTGTGGCTAGAAGGGATACAGCTACCGGAAACCAACAAAAAATTATTTATTGTTGGTTTCCGGTAGCTGTAATAAAGCTGGTTATAATAAATAACTCATGAAGCCCAGACAGCGCTGCCTAGCATCCATCTGGCGAATCTCTGCTCTCTACCCAACAAAACGGATGAACTCCTCCTGCTCTGCCGGACAAATAAGGATTTCTCAAATTCTGCTGCTCTATGTTTCACGGAAACCTGGCTGAATGATGTCTTTCCGGACAGCGCGCTTCATCTGCCGGGCTTTCAGCTGTTTAGAGCGGATCGCAACGCAGAGTCAACAGGGAAATCACGCGGTGGTGTACAGATGTAACAGTGTTAAAGAAGACGTGTTGTTCAGATCTAGAAGTGCTCTTCATTAATTAAGTCTTTCTACTCGCTGCGGGAGTTTTACTCGTTCATTCTCGTGAGTGTTTACATTCCACCGCAAGCGCACGTGAGCTCAGCTTTAAAGAAACTATCTGATCTGATCACAGAGACTGAGCAACAACACCTGGACTCTGTTTTAATCACAGTTTTAATCAACTGTAACATCTTCTATCAGTTTCTGTGAAGATATGTGCACTCCTACCTGGACTCATTTAACCTACAACGACAAACCATGGTTCACTGCAAAACTCAGACAGCTCCGTCAGGCCAAAGAAGATGCTTACAGGAAGGGGACAAAGTCTTGTATAAACAGGCCAAATACACACTGGAAAAGGAGATCAGAGTGGCAAAGAGGAATTATTCTGAAAAAAATAAGGATTCAATTCTATTCCAGTGACTCAGCATCAGTGTGGAAAGGTCTGAAAGAGATCACCAACTACAACTACCATCCCCCAGCACTGTGGAGAATCAACAACTGGCAGAGAATCTGAATGAGTTCTACTGCAGGTTTGAAAAAACACCCCACACCCGCCCTGAACACCTCTCCACACAACCATTAACACCTCCAGCAACCCCCCTCTCCACCACACCTTCAGATCAGTGAAGACTATGTGCGCCAGGTCTTCTGGAAGCAGAAAAGGAAAAAAGGCCCAGATTGTGTTACACCAGTCTGTCTGAAATCCTGTGCTGACCAGTTGGCCCCCATCTTCACACAGATCTTCAACAGATCACTGGAGCTGCTTCAGTCCCTTCATGCTTCAAACGCTCCACCATCATCCCCGTCCCAAAGAAATCCAAATTTACAGGACTAAATGACTACAGGCCTGTGGCTCTAACGTCTGTGGTCATGAAGTCTTTTGAAAAACTGGTGCTGGCCCACCTGAAGGACATTACTGGACCTTTACTGGATCCTCTTCAGTTTGCCTACAGAGCAAACAGGTCTGTGGACGATGCAGTCAACATGGGACTGCATTATGTTCTGCAACATCTAGACAGACCAGGGACTTATGTGAGGATCCTGTTTGTGGCCTTCAGCTCGGCCTTTCACACCATCATCCCTACACTCCTCCAGCCCAAACTAACTCAGCTCTCCGTGCCCACCTCCGTCTGTCAGTGGATCAACAGGATACACATCCAGCACCCGCATAATCAGCACTGGAGCTCCTCAGGGCTGTGTTCTCTCCCCACTGCTCTTCTCCCTCTACACCAACGACTGCACATCTAAAGACCCCTCTGTCAAGCTCCTGAAGTTTGCAGATGACACCACAGTCATCAGCCTCATTCAGGACGGTGACGAGTCTGCTTACAGACAGGAGGTTAGGGAGCTGGCTGTCTGGTGCAGTCTTAACAACCTGGAGCTCAACGCGCTCAAAACAGTGGAGATGATCGTGGACTTCAGGAGAAACCCCCTGCACTCCCCCCACTCACCATCATGAACAGCACTGTGACTGCAGTGGAGTCATTCAGATTTCTGGGCACCACAATTTCTCAGGACCTGAAGTGGGACAATCACATAGACTCCACTGTGAAAAAGGCCCAGCAGAGGTTGTACTTCCTTCACCAGCTGAGGAAGTTCAACCTGCCACAGGAGCTGCTGAAACAGTTCTACTCCGCCATCATTGAATCAGTCCTCTGCACTTCATTAACTGTCCGGTTCAGCTCAGCTACCAAATCTGACCTCAGAAGACTACAGAGGGTAGTCCGGACTGCTGAGTGAGTCATTGGTACAACCCTCCCCAGTCTCCAAGAACTGTACTCATCCAGAGTGAGCAAAGGGGCTGGCAAAATCACTCTGGACCCCTCACATCCAGCACACTCCCTCTTTGAACTGTTACCGTCTGGTCGACGCTACAGAGCTCTGAGCCCCAGAACGACCAGCACAGGAACAGTTTCTTCCCTCAGACAATCCATCTCATGAACACTGGACAATAATTGTGGAACACACACTATTCATACACTTATTTATCTAACACGCATACTTGGTCTACATTTCAATTTGCACATAATATACCTGTACATACAACTGTCTATTGTTATATACCTGTACATACAATTGTCAATTTCCTTATTTACTTGTTCTATTTTTTTAATTCTTCTTTTTATATTATCTGTGTTTTTTGTTCTGTCGCTGTCATTCTGTTGCACTGTGGAAGCTTCTGTCACGAAGACAATTTCCTCGTATGTGTAAACATACCTGGCAATAAAAGCTCATTCTGATTCTGATTCATTAACTATTGTGAGGGTTAATTTACCAGCAATGAAAGTTTGTGCTTATTAAAATGTGAAAATCAAAATGTCTTAAGCACTGCATAAGAAACCAGACACCACATGATCCATTCACTCACATCTGAAGAGCCCTATTGGTCAAAAAATCTGATCCCTGCAGGCAGCTGGGTTTTTTTTATGACAGCACAAGCTGCACTGAACTAAAAAGAGATTGAATCCCCTGCATTATATCAGCCACTGGTTTCTGGAACGCTAAGCGACGCACACATTGCTACTGGACGCTAAGGAGCTAATTGGTTTTGACAGGAGCTTCTTGGAAAAAGATTACGTTGACCGCTCAAGCCATGGCTTCAGGGAACCTGTAAAGAGGGCGACTTAAAGCAGCACGGCTTGGCAGTAACATTAGAATGAATAGAGTGAACTACATCATACATCATGTGTCGGGGGTGGAAACCCCTACCATCGGCCTCTGGAGACCCCTTGAGATATTTCATTCACTTAAAACAAAGACAGTTCTTGGGTTTCAGTGAAGAACCATCTACTTGTTATACACCTTTAAAAAAAAAAAAAAAAAAAGTTATTTATTGGAATCTTTGGTTCCATGAAGAACCTTCAACATCCATGGAATCTTTCATTTCCACAAAAGGTTCTTTAGATTACTAAATGTGCTCAGTACAAAGAAAACTGGTTCAAGAACTGTTCACTGAAAAGTTTGAGGAACCCAAAATGGTTCTTCCATGGCATCAATGTGAAAACTCCCTTTTTGGGTCTTTATTTATAAGATTTGATTCTTCAGAGATTTGATTCTTCAGTCAAGAAGCAGTTTTGGTTCTTGGGTTTCTAAGGTTCTTGAGTTGCTATAGTTCTTTGGGGAGCCATTGGGCCCCAAAATCTTAGAAATTACAAAAATACATATTTTTTTAATATGTATTAAAAAAGTCAATAATATTGACCCAAACAGGTTCTCTGATGGAATTAAACAGTTTTGGTTATTGTTGCTGATCAAAAACAGTTTTTGGCTCCTCAAGTTTCAGCCTATTTGGTTTTTGGGTTCTGAAGCACCAACTTCACAGATTGTCTCTAAAGAAATGAAGAATAAAAAGTTCTCTATAGAACCTCAAATGACTCCCCAACACTTTATGATTCTCCAGAGAACCAACAAGCTTTTGATGTTTCGCTGTAGGTTCTAGGCAAAATGGTTCTCGGTTATCTAGAGTTCTTCAGATCAGCATATTGACTTCTAGGCTCTAAATTTTTTAGTATAGAAGTTTTTCTAAAGAAGTAGAGAACAAAAAGTGATTGTGAAACCTGAACAGGTTCGAAATTAAACACTTGTTTCTTGGCTCTCTAAAGTTCAGCATATTGGTTTCTGGGTTCTGAGGCACCAGGTTCGCAGATGGTGTGTTAATAAGCGGAGAATAAAAGGTGATCATGAAAACTAAACAGGTTCTCTGATGAAATTAAACACTTTTGGTTCTTCTTGTTGATCATAAACAGCTTTTGGTTCAACATATTGGTTTCTGAAGTGTCAAATTCATAGATTAGTTTCCAGAAATTTGATAAATTAAAAAGTTCTCTGTGGAACCTCGCATGGCACTTCTATGCTCTTAAAAATAAAATTTCTAAAAGGAAACCACAGAATAATTATTCTTATTATCTTTTGAGAGAAGAACATATTTAAAAATCTAAAGGACATTTTTCTAATATAAAGAAACTTTCATGCAATAGAAAGATTCTACACTGAACCGTTGATACCAACCTTTATTTTTAAAGAGTTTTCATTTCTTGTTAGAACCTATTAGAGTTTAAGAAACCATAATGATGTTGAGCCTTTAGGATGTCCATGAGCTGTCAAACGTATGCAAATGCCCAGTTTAATGTCTTTAATAGATAATAACCTCCGTCCCTGAAACTTGAAGCCCTAACCGCACAGACTCGGAGCAGATCTGTTGCTCTGTCCTGAAGGATACTGTTACACCTTTACTTTTTGGTGAAGAAGCAGGACAGATCCAGGGTGGGAGGGCTGTTCTCAATCCACTCATGGAAACACAACCGATCTCGACTGGGAAGATTACATGCAAATAAAAGTACTCACTTGTTTTTGTCGCTCATGTTGACCGTCTTCTACCAGAGACGCTCTTATTTCTCCTTACGCTGAATTAAAGTGCGTCCAGGCTTCAGAAAGACTTTCAAAATACGCGCAAGTGCGAGTTGGCTCCAAGTTCAGCGTGTCTGGATACAGAGACTCACTTCTGTTTGTCTGGAGCCAGAGTTAATTCGCTGCTGCTTCTACTAACTACAATGCATTCAGTCACTCCAGCAGTCATAACGCAACAGGCTCACGAACTCTCTCCGTCCCGTCGGAAAACGCTCCACGTTGCGCGTAAACCTGCTCGCGTCGCGTCGCGCTCGTCTTGAGTCTTGTTCCATATTTAAAGATCTCGCCCTCCTCCGGCGTGACGCAGCAGTGGGAGGATGAGACACGAGAGGTCAGCATGTGAGATGCAACAGTGAATCCCTGCATCCGCACCGAAACACTGAGCGCACAGGCTGAACACATCTGAAAAATACTCAAGTTCACAGTTAGGAAACCTTTCTGCAATATATACAGCATATACATTCAATTAAATACGCGTAAGTGAGGCATAAGTTTGCTTCTATGCTGTGCAACATGACTGTAGCAAGCAGTGTATATGATTACATATACATATATATTTACTGAATATATATATAGGCCATATATATACACACAGATACACATTAAATATGATGAGGTGAAGCATAAAATTGAAGTTATTTTATGTCATGTAGCAGGACTTTAGCAAGCAATGTGTTTACATATACATATATTGAATATATAGATAGATACACACACACAGAAATACAGTAACTATAAGGTGAAGCATATATATAAAAGCATATCTAAATGTTAGGTTTTATATATATATATATATATACACACACACACATATACACAGAGTAGTCAACATTTCAAGTGGATCAAAAAATTAATCAAAGTTGTCCTAAGACAAGAACACATTTTGGTTTTATGACAATTTTGTTGAAAGGTTTTGATCCACTTCAAATGTTGACTAGTGTATATGTGTGTGTGTGTATATATGAATATTATACATGATACATATAAAACATTAACTACATTCTCTAAATGATGTACCAAATTTGTAAATTAATATAGTCAAAATAATACATAATATAACAATATTATAACTCTTAATAAACAAACTGGGTTTTAATGTTGGAAATATTCAGATAAGCTTTAATGCGCAGTAATATGACTTAAGTATATAAATGAAATCAATACACATTATAAGATTATTATGATATAACATAAATTAGATCTATCTATAAGAACCTTTCCTTGAATAATGATTCTATTTACAAAACCATGAAACCCCTAAAGATAAACATGCTTCTTGAGCACCTGATTCTTGCAGACATACAAATATTTGGTACTGTAGACTTGTTCAACATTTAGTAGAATGTTCCAAATCATTTAGAAAAACTCCAAGAAAGTCATCCAGTTCAAGTTTCACACATTTCATGAAAACCTTGTTGTACTTACTGTACTTAAAATCCTGAGTAAGGATTGTGAATACCTCAGTTCTTTCTAATTTATGGCAGGAAATGATGACTTAAAATTCAAGGAATAGCATAAGTTTCTTGTTTTTAAAGGGCTGTAGAACTACGCCACCAACTGGCCGTTCAGGACTATCAGAACACACCTGCGCACCTCATAGTATCACACACTGGTTCACAGGAACAACTTTCCCAAAAAGCCCTCACTCAGTATTCACTCTCCCTCATGCAGCTCCTGCATACGGGCTTCAAAGCACATGAGGGAGACTGAACGATGATTCAGCTGCTTTTGGGTAAACTATTCCTTTAAACCACACAAAGAATGCTTTGATTAATGCAGAATGGTTGAACATATATACATATTATTGTTTGGGGTCAGTAAGATTTTTCAAAATAAATTAATACATTTATTCAGCAAGGATGCATTAAATTGATCAAAAGTGATTTCAATTTCAAATTAATGTTGTTCTTTGGAATTTTCTATTCATCAAACAAATCTTGAAAAAAAAAAAAAAAAAAAAGTCAATTTCCACAAAAATATTAATCAGCACAGCTGTTTTCAACACTCAATAATTGGAAATGTTTCTTGAGCAGCAAATCAGCATATTAGAATGATTTCTGAAGGATCACGTGACACTGAAGACTGGAGTAATGATGCTGAAAATTCTGCTTTGATCACAGAAATAAATTACATTTTAAAATATATTAAATAGAAAACAGTCATTTTAAATTGTAATAATATTTCATAATATTACTGATTTTACTGTATTTTTGATCAAATAAATGGAGCCTTGGTGAGCAGAAGACTTATATTTGTTCTTTAAAAGAAATAAAGGTGATTATTATTATTTTTTATTATTTAATACATGAAGTAGAAAAGTAAACAAATTTAAATAATAAAAACACTGATAAGTGCTAAATGGACACCACGGTTTCACACAAAATTTCTTCGTTTCAAAATGTAAAAACAAACAAACAATTAAAAAAAAAACCAAACCACAATGTTACATTATTCGTCCAATAATCTCTTTTCTCATTGCAATCACAGGGTGCTCAGAAATTCCTTCACCTGGGGAAAAAAAAACAAAAAAACAAAACCTTTAATACACTTATTAATGCATGGTGTGATGCATTCATGGGCATGCAGAGAAAATGTGTGTGTTCCACATTAGGAATAATGTGTGTGGATGCCACAAAGTGTGTGTGTCTAGAGTATAAATCATGTATAACATGCTTTTTCCACAGTATATAATGGACCATGTATTGCGATCTCATCATGAGATGCAACTTCAGTTCCACCACATTTGACAAACATCACTCATCACATGCTCTGGGTGATATGCTAGTTAACAAAAATATAAATTTATCATTTACTCATCCCCATGTCATTCTAAGAATCATCAAACATAATGAGGGTGAGTAAAAAAAAAAAAAAAAGACAGAATGATGAGTTTTTTATTTTACTGTTTGTGTCATACCTTCTCAATCATATCAGCACACTTGATCTTGTTGTCTTTAAAATCGTCATTGACATCCAGGGTAAGAACCGGCACTTCATTCAGATACTCAAACTCCATACTGCACACACACATGCACAATGAGGGTGTATCATTTATTTATAATATATAATTAATTACATTTTAGAAAGAATTACATTTTTCTCACTACATTTTACATTCTTAAAAAAGATTGAGTAAAGATTAATAAAAATATATATAATAGAAATTACTTTAAGAATATTTTACATCCTTGAAAAAGCTCATATATTAAATTAAATATAAATTAATAAATTAAATGAATAATAATAATAATAATAATAATTTCTTTTGTATAATCTAATTACATTTTACATTGTTAACAAAAATATGTAAATAATAATTGTATACACATTTATGTATCTATATCTACTCATCTATCTATATATAATTAGTAGATATTATAAATTATAATATAAAAATATTATACATAATATATTTTACATCCATAAGTTAACAAAAATATCTAAATGTAAAAAATGAAAATGTATAATTATTTTTGTATCTTGTTTCATTTAACATCCTTAAAAAGTAAATGCATTTAAAATATCATTATATTTATTACAATTAATAAATTTGTAATAATTTCTCATTTTATATAAATTTACATGGCTAAATTATATTAAATTAAAAATGCTTTTTTTGAGTGAAGACACTATAATGGCTGGTGTGTGTGTGTGTGTGTTACCTCATAGTCCTGTGCTGTAACCAGCACTCATGTTTATAGTGGAGTTTCTCCAGATATTCCAGTGGAATTCCCTGTTCCTCATCTCTTCCTCTCAAATGCAATCGCTCCAAACATCTCTGAAACACAAAATCGCCTCGTTTACTTTTTTTTTTTTTTTTTTCACAGCACAGCAGAATCACTTTAAAGGCCTCATCTGGGTGTGTGTTCATACTTCTGGTTTTGCCCGCAGGTAAATGATGCCGTCCAGCTCAATGTGCTTCCCAAACTGCTTATGCAGCCAGCTGTGCCAGTCCTGATAGACCGCCCACTCGGTTTCATTCACGCACTCACTTTCATAGAGGTTAGAGGCAAAGATGTACCTGCAACACAACAATCAAAGTGATTAAAGTAAGCCGATTAGTTGATATTTCTATTTATTTGACTTTGTGACATAATGACGGTTGTATAACAATCACAGACCCTTCATCAACGAAACGAGGGGACGCATTTCAGATGTTTGATAACGGATATTAATACCAGGTGCAGTCTACCTGTCGCTGTACACGGATCGCTCGAAGAACTGCACCGGATTCTCAGCCTCTCGCAGCTTGCCGTTGGTGGATCTGATCTGCGAGCGGATGCGGCTCATGCAGGCGTAGCTCTGGAAGGTGTAGGCCCAGCGCTCGGGCTTCTCGTACATCATCTGCAGCACGTTTCCTCCACTCTTCTGAGAGGTGGTCAATTCCTGAACAAACACATACACGTTATATTGGGCTACATTTGTTAGGCGTCTAATATTTGTGTCAAATTCCAGATAGAAATTGATCAGATAATTATGTATGTGTATAAATAAATAAATAAATAAAGAATGATATGGCTGATAAAGATATACAAATATTGATCAATTCATTATATTTGTTTTTATTTTATAAAGATTAAATATCCAATATTGATTTCATGGCTAAATAATATACAACTATTGATCAATATATTCGTTTTATTTTAACCATTTATTTATATTTTTGTTTATTTTTTATTCTAATTATTAATTATCTATCTATATATCTGTCCATCTATCTATCTACACACACACGTGTGTGTGTGTGTGTGTGAAGCAGCAGCTCTGTTCTGCTTGAGTGCTCAGCTGTTCAAAACTAAAAAAAAAAAAAGAAAAAAGAATGCATGTTAAAAGATATATATATATATATATATATAGAGAGAGAGAGAGAGAGAGAGAGAGAGAGAGAAATATGTTTGTACATGTTTGTGTAATAAATGTTTTGAATAACAGATAAAAAAATGTAAAAAAAAAGTACATATAAAGATTAAAAGTAAAATTCAGTACCAAAATTCATCACAATATTTTTAAAGATTAAATATACAATATTGATTTTATGGCTAAATAATATACAACTATTGATCAATATATTCGTTTTATTTTAACCATTTATTTATATTTTTGTTTATTTTATATTCTAATTATTAATGCTCTATAAAGCCAAGTCATATAATATTATATATTATTAAATTATTAGTGTTTTTAAAGATTAAATATCCAATATTGATCAACATGGTACAGTTAAATACACATTTTTTTAAACCATTAAATCTGCTACTTGAAGTAAAATAATAAATATATATATATTTTTTAAAAACATTTTATTTCAGCGAGTTGCCGAGGCAACATCTTATTTTCACTTACTTTAACTTGATGTATTAAAACTAAAATAAAAATGATTAAAAACGACACCGATATATTATTAAAAGTAATGAAAAAATTAAAAATAAAAATGATTAAAAAGAAATGCAACAGTTTGCATCATGCAAGGACTGATAAACTGTTAATATAAAGCCACATTACAGAAATAGACATTATATTATTAGATATAAATGATCTTTTAATGTGAGATTAGTCTCCTTCACACAAAGCAAGAGGACAGTGACATTTAGAAAACGAACGTGCTAATATAGGTTTAATTGACACTTCAGTAGTGGGTCAAATGCTATTCACGTCCACTGTGTCACAGATATAAAGACCAGCTTCTTGACACATTTAAGAGAGAGATAAGGCCTCTCCCGCAGAAAACACAAACTCCAATTAAGGTTTAATTGACCTAACACTATATTTATCAGTAGTAAGTGTGTGAAGCAGCAGCTCTGTTCTGCTTGAGTGCTCAGCTGTTCAGGACTAAACCATCTGCTAATTCCCAGGGGGATGAGTGTCTGCCAGAGCCGTTTCCATCACAGCGCTGCATTACAGGCCTACTTATCATACTCACACAATACAGTAAACATGTAACGAACAGTGACCACAAAAATATTGATACTTGTGTCTGAATGTCAGTGCAGATAACAAAAAACATCAAACCAAGTGCCATCTGCACTCAGAACTGAGCAATTCTGGGAATTGCTTTTAACGGAAACTACTATTTACCTGAAAAGTGTGTTTGTGCTAACTTTCTTTAAAATAAATGCCACTTTGTTTGACATTGTGTTCTCTAATAAGACCTATTTTATGCATATTTTGAGGGAATTAATTTTAATACATTTTAGGCACTCGTAAAGAATCATATTTTATATTACTATGTTTACAGTATTTTTGACTGTACCTCATGATCGTTGTGGTGAGTTTGTACATTGCACCATCTAGCGATGGGTTCCGGTACTACCTCCCACTCTCGATCATATTCCTCCAGCAGGCGAACAAAAGTGGATTTACCCGCAGCTAGAACAGGAAAATATAAGATGAAAATCATATTTAAACACGTTAAGAAATAATACAAGAACAAACGATAGAAATTTCTTCCACAACGGTCAAATAACCTCTCAGAAAGTGCAGGAAAACGCTGTTTGGCCGGATATGAGATGCCTTACCATTATTCACAACCCAACTTCCGCTATATTTAAACACGATTTTTTATTTTAAAAGCAAAATGTAAGTTTCCAAAAGTCAGAACACGCATAAAAACGAATATTTTCAAAAACATTATAATAAAAATCACGCATTCATAAGAGGAATTGTTCGTCTAGGTCGTCTCGAAACAGCCTATAAGTTACATTATATATGTTAAATATTTATTTTCTTCATAAAAGCCAGGACATTAATCGCACAATCAGAATTCACTATGAAAGGTAATTTTAATCTTATAAAAACTAGATTTGTGGCATTCAGTGGCTATGTCCTGCGATGAAATATGCTTGTTAGTCTACTGACAAAAAACAAAACAATGAATGTCTTACCAATGTTGCCTTCAATGGAAATGCGTTTCAGTCTTTTCTCCAAGCTGTCGTTCAGAGGACTGGGACAGGCTCTTTTGGCTGTGGGAGACATATTATCTTCAAGCAATATTGCAGAAATGTACAATAACACTGAGTACAGTTACAGTCAGTTACCAGAGAAACAGGCGGTACGTTAAATTCTGGCGCTTAAACTTCAAGCTCCTCCCACCGGAAACAGCTGCTTTCAAAACCGCATGTGCTTTACACACACAACACCTCTTTATTATTACAAAAAAAAATCCTCTTGAGAACCAATTATAGTAATTTATAAAAAAAAAATTAAAAAAAACAATTTACAACATTAAAAAGTTACTTTACCTTTAAACAGTTGTTTCATGTTACACACACATTCAGAAAATATAATATATAAATATAAAACATACACATGCAAAGAAAATCACAAACAAAATGTTAAGAGAAGGGTTTTATTTGCTCTATGTACAGCAAAAATAACAACATCAGTTAGTAATATTATTTTATTAATGTAAACTAGAACAATGTCAGGAAATCATATGCATGTATTTACATATCTAATCTACCCTAATTATTTTACAGTTCAGGGAAATATATATTCTCATTTCAGTGACAAAAATGCTCTATAAATACTTCATATCTGTCCGATATTAATCAGCGGTTGGCACTTTTACACTATGGCATAGTCCAAACCATTAGAAGCAAAACTATTACATTCGTGAAACAAGGAACATAAATCTAAAGATTTTTTAAACACAACTATAAAAGTGTTCATAGAAGAACAGAGATGGAAAAAAGGTTAAAATGGAGGTAGAGAAGAAAAGCCCACAGTCATTCACTTCATAACAAAATGCTGAATATTTCTAACCATAATGACTAATACGACCACACAATAAAGCTAAATTCATCCCATACTGAATATTTCAGAACTGTACTGACCGTACGAAGAAGTATATTTCAAATGGGTACAACTGAAATGCTTTAATAATTAAACGGGTTTAAATATTTAAGAAAAGTTTGGCAACCCAGTTGCATCAATTCAACACTTTACAAAAAACCGAAACAGCTGTGGCTTGTGCAAAACAAATATCTTATCAGAGGCTCTGAGCTGTTATCATACATTTCTTTTTGTCTCTTTGACGCACAGCATAAGATATAAAGTCAAGGCCAACGCTTCTCATCAGCACTGTGGGTCCAACAAAGTAGCAATTCCAGCATGCACACTTCATATATTAGTATTCAAAACCTGGCTAAAATAAACCTTCATAGTGACCTATATTAAATACGAAATATAAGGTAAAAAATAAGCTCTGATATGAACTTCAAGCAATTTTGCCCAATAACATCAGTGAGGACAAATAAGATCATTATTGCATAGGAAAATTGACTTAAGCGGTTTAACTCCTTTTTGCTGTCAGCATTACAGCACTGAAGCATCAAACGCCTTTAACATTTAGCGAATCACCTATTCTCTGCTTCAGCACAGGCACCATACCGAATCACTGTAGTCTGTAGTTCAGTTCTCATACGTTAAAATCCCTCCCATACAGCGACCAAACTAATGTGAAGGACCTAAAATCATACGTGACCGTTTCATCCAGGCATCATGTCACCAAATGCCAAAAATCTGGTTTGATCCATTTAGAAATATTAGTATTGTGCCTTTCCTTCACTTCGCCTAGCAGTGCTGTGGGGTTAAAATCATCTGTACAAAGCAAAAGATAGAAGGGAGGGTCAGAAGAGAGAGCAGGATCATTGTTAACTTCTATTCCTCTCCTCGTCTCAGTTTATCTGTCTTTTGTAGTGAGTTTCTCGATGAGCTCTTGGAGAGGCGCCAGCTCCTTACGGTCGATCAAGTTAAACTCCTGAAAACAGACAAAATAAGCAGCGTTTATTTCGAATTCAGAAACACCAAAACTGTAATACAGTTCATAAGTTTGGAGCTGGTAAGAATGTTTCTGAAAGTCTCTTATGCTCATTTAAGGCTACATTTATTTTGACTGAAAATACAGTGAAAACTGTAATATTGTGAAATATTATTAGAATTCAAAAGAACCGTTTTCTTTTTGAATATAATGTAAAATATAATATATTCCTGTGATGCAAAGCTTAATTTTCAGCATCATTACTCTAGTCTTCAGTGTCACATGATGAAGTTTTTGTAAAGCAGTCAATATACATAAACTGCTGATGCCATATCATTTGAATACTATATTAAATGCAGAAAGTTGCTGACAACTTTAAGAAGCCTAACTATATTATTTGGCAAACAAGTTGTTTTTTGGCCATATTGCTGTTTTGCTGCCATATAATAAAAGCTGTAAGCCCATTTAAGCTATGTTTAGGGACTTGTGCAGGGATCTTTTAAAGATGTTCAAAGTTTAAAGCGGTGACAGCACCTGTACAAAGAAGATGAAGTGTTTGAAAGACGTGTTGAGGTGAGCTTCCTCCTGAAGCTGCATGACTGCGTCAAAGTGTTGATGATATATATGAGCGTAAACTCTGAATAAACGCTTCAGGATGGTCTTGGCCACAGACATGAAGTTCTTGGGGAAGGGAACACCTGGACAGATGGGACAGATGGAGTTAATACCACAAGACCTGCTATTATGGTAAAGCTCACATATAGCATACTGCAAAATATTCTGCTTTTGTGCAAAAACATTGTGTTGAGTAATACGTTTACGGCACAATTTCAAAATATTTGTGGCTAAGAGCAACATCTGTTAACATGCATCACCATGTTAGGGTTATTATAACTAAACTAATTAACTAAAATTAAAACCATAAAAAAAATAAATGTTTTCATTACTAGTTAATTCAAATAATACTTGTTTTATTTTAGATTGCTTCAAAGGCAACATTCCTCATTTTCATTGAGTTTAACTTGATGTACTAAAATAAAAAAAAATATCGCTGCACCAGTACCTATTTTAGAAGGAAACAGGGTCTCGTCATCCAGCTGGTCTTGAACCCACGTCATCAGATAATCAATGTACTTGGGAGCCGAGCACTTAATAGGCTTCTTAATGTTGGTCCCATCTGCCCAATGATACTCGTATCTAAAGGAAAAGAGATGAGTGATGCAGAAACGAAGACAGACACAATCATTCATCCCTCACTGTCCAAACACACTCACTTTGGTCCTGCAGACATTACCGGACAGCTGTCCTCCGAGCAGAAATCCGTGATGGTGCCATACAGCATGTTAATCTGGTTAAAGAAATCCACCGCTGCAAAAACAACCAAACAGAAACATTTAACTTCATTATTGTTTTGTGCATGATCGATCTGTAATGCGTAATCAGAACTTCTAGTTTGTTAGAAAAGTAGCACCATTTACAATAAAACACAGAGACATACAGTCAATCAAAAAGTCTGAGACCACATATTAAATAGTCTTTATTTTATTTAAACCTGTATATAAGTTTTAGAATTTTGAAACATTTAAAACATAAAATAGTAACATCACATTCTGAGTTATTTCCAGGTTATATAAGCAAATTAGTTTCACTGATTGTGTGACTCTTTATTTATTTATTACAATATATATATATATATATATATATATATATATATATAAAGAGTTCATTTGCAAAAGCAGATAACTCCGTTTTTAACAATTTACAAAAATCATGTCTTTTCATTGTGCATTCCAATTAATCTCAGTCAAACTGCAGTTGGGTTATTTTGATTAGGTAAAAAAAAAAAAAAAAAAAAAATACTAGCTATATGTTAGCAATAAAACATGATAACAGTAAAAAAAAAAAAAAAAACATGATTTTTGAATTTTTTTGAAGTTATCTGTTTTTGCAAATAAACCCTTCGCATATATATTTAAAATTATTTTTTGTAAAGCAGATAGATCTTCCTTTTATTTATTGTGTTAAAGCATCAAGTTGCTTGACAGAAAAATGTTTGATTATGAATTAGAATTGGTACAGGCAGTCAGATGTTCTTGCTTCCACTGACGCACAAGATGCTCATGATGAATCATCTGAAATCATGCTGGAGCACATGATCATCAGGTTTTGTTCGAGTCAATTCCGGTGCTGATGTCATTAGAGAGACAAACAAGACGCTAAGACATCATGAAAGTCATATTCATTTTTAAAACTTTTCACAATGCTTATAATACTAATTTTTCTTGACAAATTTGATAAATTACAAAAGAACACAACACAGCAGCATTTTTACAAGTAGCCTCAGACTACTGGATCCTGCTGGATGCTGGGGGAGGTGTGTTAGTAATTTTGAAATGGTCTCTCGGGACAGACTGGGTGATCGCTAAAGACAGGATGGGTCTGGTTTGGTGTCATCAATAGGTCAAGGATCAAAGTTGTTAAGAAGGGAATGGGAAAAGCAACTGAACACACAGAGAGAAACAAGAAAACCATCTGCAGTAACAAACACACTAGAAACTGAACAAATGATTCACTTTGTGGGTGTGCGTGTGGGGATAATTCATGAATGTGATGTCTTACTGTTGACAGCCACCCATTCATTCAGATCTTCTCCGTCAGGAAGCATGACGGCCATACGCAGGTTCCCACTTCCCAGCGTGGCTTCGGCATGTTTGAGCAGCTCATACTGATGAGAACCTTCTGGAATATTCTTCTTCGGCTTAAACGTCTTAGACGAACGATTCCCGCTGGAGGGGATGGAACAAAAAAGCCATTTAAAGGGAAAATTCACCCAAAAATTCAAATATGCTTGAAAATTTACCCACCCTCAGGCCATCCAAGATGTAGATGAGTTTGCTGCTTCATCAGATTTGGAGAAATTTAGCATTGTATCACTTGCTCAACAATGGATGCTCTGCAGTGAATGGGTGCCGTCAGACAAACAGCTGATAAAAACATCACAATAATCCACACCACTCCAGTCCATCAGTTAACATCTTGTGAAGCAAAAGGCTGTGTTTGTAAGAAGCTAATTCATCACTAAGGCACTTTAAGCCCATAATTCATAAAAAATAATTGATCTCCTGTTGTCCCCTCACATCAAAATCCACTAATATATTGGTTTAGAACTGCTTTGGACTGTTTTTGCTTGTAAACTGTGCTTGATCTGTGCATATTTCTCTCCTGATTCAGACAAGACAACTTTTGAGACAACAAGCAATATTATGGATGAATCATATTTTAACTGGAAGCAAAGGTTTGAAGATAAAAATGCCTTATGGATTTGTTTCTTACAAACAAGACATTAATTGATGGACTGGTGTGGTGTGGATTACTTGTGCATTATTGTGATGTTTTTATCAACTGTTTGGACTCTCATTCTGACGGCACCCATTCACTGCAGGTGATCCATTGGTAATACTATATCTCTCCAAATCTTGAATGGCCTGAGGATGAGTAGTACATCTTCAGCAAATTTTCATTTTTGGCTGAACTATTCCTTTAAAGAATGTCAATACAGTCTATATAAAACACCACCTGATCAGGATTGTTATAAACACCTGTGTGTATTATAATGTCTCATTTTTACACATTTCTCATCTGATTTACAAAGCGAATCTTCAAACACAGACATGCAGTTTATCCGGTTCCCATCATATGCCACTCACACGTTTCAATTCAAATTCAAAAGCATCACAATAGCATTGACATCACATGTCTGTGTTTGTTCTTAACTTCTCCAAAATCACATGATTCTGGTGAACCATCACAAGCGCTTCACAATAGTTTCCAAATTAAATCATTCTCAGCTGTTTTGAGGAGGCCGGTTTTCTTCTGATGGACTTCTCTAATAGGTCTAGACGACCTTATCAGTAAATTCAATTTCAGATGCATCATAACAATCAACTCTTGCCAAGACTTCATATTACAGAATCAGATTGAGAAATGTTCTGCATTTGAGATTTTCTCTCTCCCTTCCTCTTGTAAGATGTAAACATGTTCTTTAAAGTAATTACAGAAAAAGCAAATACGCCCCGTTCCCTCCCAAAATAATACGATTAGAATGATGCGAGACTGTTAAACTGAATTAAACAGCATTTTGGATGGATTAAAATAACATAAGAAACATAAAATAAGATATTCATATGACAGTTGCAACATCATGCACTGCCTGGTAACATTTCATCAACAGTCCAGCTGCTCAGCATACAGTACAGCCAAAGTTCAGAAGATATTTTCCAACTTTGGATGCATCACAGGCTTTGAACACAATGCAACTCTCTGATCTCAGATACAAAGTGACAAAGACACACAAAGTGCTTTTTGAACAGCACAGTGTGAAACAAACATGCATTACATAAGATCTGCCCCCCTTCCAGCCCAGCTCATCTAATCAGAGAGCCAAGAAACCGGTGCAAATGTGCCAGAATTGGGTTAATCTCGATGCCGAAGCATTTGCGTGGAAAATAGCATATTTTAAAGCAGCTGTCAGGTTGAAACACTGACACATTTAACGATCTGCACGCGCAGAACTGAAGTCGATTCGGTCCAAAAGCTCTTTAGCAAGACGAGCTAATGGAGTAAACTGGTAGTTATCTAGAAATAATGATCTAAATGATAGAGTCACACTCACAATAAGAAGCTCATCTTCTCCTGTCTGTCTGGCCGGAGTTCTGCTGCTGGTCCGAGGTTCGGCTTCGTGTAGCGCAGAGACACCTGGCAACAAACTTCCCACAGCCGCTGTGGATCCTCTAATGTGATTTGTAGATCTGTAAATCACGTTACATTGGAGTAATGCAGGCTGAAGGCTGACTTATGTTTTGGAGATCTGTGTTAACGCCAAACCACAAAATCTCGCGATGGTTCGAGTCGCTGATGTCAGCCATTTTTCCGATTATGTTTTCTATATTATTATAATTATTTAGAAAAACTAACAATAGATTTAATATGTGGTTACAAAGAGATTTATCTTTGCAGGGGAGGGTCCTGTTGTCCAAAGCGGAAGGAATGTCCAGGTCAGTTTATATTTGCTTATCACTTGATTTACCTTCTAAAGTAGTTAAAACGTTGGACAAATTACTCTTCGACTTTATTTGGAAAAGAAAACCACATTATTTGAGAAAAGAGATATTATGCAATTCAAAGGACAATGGGGGCCTGGAGGTATTAAATTATGATACCCTAAACAATGTATTTAAAATTAATTGGATTACACAGTACATAAAAAAGAAAGATAATATGTGGAACACTTTCCCAAACTTTTTAAGTCAGTCGGTAGTCATGAATTTTTGTTAAAATGTAATTATTGTATTGACAAAATTCCAGTAAAACTTGCAAGATTTCATCAACAAGCTCTCATGGCGTGGACATTGGCCTATAAACATAACTTTTTCCTTAGAAGATACTATATCTGGAATAACAGAGATATTTTATATAAACATAAATCACTTTTTTTTTTAAATATATGGTATGAAAATTATATTTTTTTGGTTAGTCAGTTGATGAACAGTGATGGAGTCGTATTATCATACACAGAGTTTCTGGACAAATTTAAAATCCCAGTTAGACCCAGAGAATATGCCATTGTTATGGATGCTATACCCAGTAAGGTATTATGTCTTCTTAAAAATGAATGTAATGAAAACCCTAATCTGGATTATATAACTAATTCAATTTTTATTGGAAATATTAATATTTTCAAAAACAACATACCAAATAAATTTATTAGAAATTTAGTAAATGATGTTACATATCCTCCAGCTCGATTTTTCTGGTCATCAATATTTGGAGACTTAAATTGGTGTAAGGCTTGGAGAATGCTTGATAAATTCTTTGTTAATAACAAAGTAAAGGAGGTTTCATATAAAATATTGCATAGAATTTATCCAGTGAAACATGTATTGGAACGTTTTAAATTTAATATTGACTACTCTTGTGAATTTTGTAGTAATGAAAAAGAAACTATTTATTGCTTTTATACAAAGATATTTTGGGTTGATGTCGAGAATTTCATTACAAGAAAACTTAATCCAGCTGTTAAACTGGGTGGGTCTGATATAATGATATATGTTGATGATTATGGGATAGAAAAGGATAAAGCGTATATTATTCAATTACTGGTTGTAATGGGGAAGTTTCATATACACAAAATGAAGTGGTCGGGTGGTAAACCAAATTTTTTTTATTTTATCAACGAATTTAAACAATACTTTAATATGGTATATAAATGTAAACCAAAAAAAGCTCTCAGGACTTCTAACATTATCTGCAAATTTGAAATAGACAAGAAAACTGTACCATCTTCATTATTTTAGTTGTTTTATTTATTTATTTTATGCTTTCTTTTTTCCTCTGGCTAATTTTTCTTTTACTTGTAATCTTGTGTACTGATGGTATTTATATGCAAAGTTGTATTTCTCTTGTTGTATGTGTGTGTATATATATATATATATATATATATATATATATATATATATATATATATATATATATATATATATATATATATATAGCAAAATAGATTTAGAATTAGAATTTTAGTCTAATCTAAATCTAGTCTAAATTAGATTTAGAATTTACTACTATTATTTCTAACACTGTTTTTCTCGAATTGTTTTCATGAACCTCGACCAATCCTGGACCCCTGTTTTTTTTATTTTTAGGCCAACATAAAGACCCAATTTATACTGTGAAAAATTAATATTATAAATACATGTAACTTATTATTTGAAAAATAATTAGTTTAGACCTATATCATGTTATATATATTTTTTTACTCACTATAATACTGTATTGTTAGATTGATTGATTGATTGATTTAAATGATCTTATTTTCTTGTAATATTAAACTTATTTATTTAAAACTTATTTTATATGATTATAACAATTCTAATTATTAATTATAAATATATATTTAAGCTATTTTTATCAAATGCATGTATTTAAAATGTATTTATTTGTTTATTTAAACATATTTTTAATCAGAGAATAATATTATACAACAGAATGGATATAATGTTTTCCCCCTTTCTTTAGCAGTTTGGTTGTAGCTCAATCTCATAATAGTAGAAGTAGTAATAGTAGTAGGCTATAGTAGTAGAAGGAGTAATGATAATAATAATAATAGTTGTTATTGTTTAGAAGTTTACCATACACTTTTACTATACATTTCAGTCTAATAATAATAATAATAAATAGTAGTAGTAGCAGTAGTCGGCTAGTAGACTAAATTAAAAGTATTAGTAGTATTATTAGACTGTATTAAAGTTGTGATGGCAAACATAACTGTATTTTACACCAAAGTCCTGACTGCGCAAATGTTGATGCGGTTGATGCTCCTGACGCTCCATATGCGCAGTGACGCATTAGTGGCTCCTCCCACAATGCAACGCAGACAAGGGAAACCTCCGAGACAAGAGGAGCAAAAGCTCTAGCGTTACTAAATTAAACTGACATTACACCGAGGATTATCTCAGCCTGAGGACACCGATTCAGCGACACGTTTTAACTCGAGATTTTTTTCAAGAAAACGAAATTCGACAGCGATCCTGAGAGGTTTGGATTATATTTTGCTGCCTTCTGCCTCTATATCACCTTAAAAAGAGCAGCGGCGTCAGATAAATAACGCCGCACCCGCGTCCTTACAGCATTATTTTTATCCAGGACGATTTTAAGATCCAGTTTTTTCAGTGATATTTTCTTTCTGCCAGTTGTTTGATAACTTTAACACGCAATTTGTTTATTTGGCTGACATTACAATCAGCTATACCTTCCAGCCATTGTCCTCGACGGGGAAAGAGCGACGCCCTCAGGCCGCCGCTGGAACTGCAGCCGCCGGTGAGTTGTAAGTGAGACAGCAGGAGTCTGAATAATTTAACGGTGGAAAATGAGCTCAGAAGAGGCGGCAGCTCCAACCAAAACCGGCACAGACGACGATGGCATGTCCTGGTGGTACCGCTGGATCTGCAAACTGGCCGGTGTCTTGGGTGGCATATGTAAGTATCACGTGATTGTGGCCATATGGCTGTTTAATGCAGAATAACAGCATCAGCCATGTGTTTCCTGATAGACAGCTGTGTCCGTGCGTGATGGCATCCGAAACCTATCCAACAACGATACCGTCTTACACCCAACACAGTCACATGTCATGTGCTGGACTTCTAGTGGTTTCACATCACATCCCTGACTACAGCATTATTATCACATTATTAAAAGATGATGTCAAGATGTTAACAGTGACATCATTTCCTTTGAAGCAAAGCTGTACAATAGGGGTTTTCAATCTTTTAGATGTCATGGACCCCGAATATAATCATCTTTGTGCAGGGGACCCCATTCTGAAATTTAAAAGGCAGCTTTTTATGTATAGAGATCCAATTTTTATGGCAAAAAAATGATTATAGATACCTGTTAAACATAATGTAATGTATATAAAAATAATTAGTTGTATTATGTTACATTTATTACATTTTTCTACTCACTATAGTGCTGTACTGTTAAATGTAGTATTTATTTATTTAAATCAAATTATATATTTTTATTTTAATCGATTTATTTATTTAAATCAAACTTAATTATATTTTGTATTTTAATCAAACTTATTTTATTTTAATTAAAAGTTAAATTATTTTTATTTTAATCAAATTATAGATTATTTTCATTTTAATCTATTTTACACCAACTCATTTATTTAAATCAAAATATATTTTATTTTTATTTTGATATTTTTTTTAATCAAACATGTATTTATTTATTTTGTTAAAGTTTATTTTTATTTTCATTTTTTAGACTGATATTCACCACTTTTCCACAGACCCCTGCATGATATAATATAGGTGAAGCATATTATTGATTATTATCAATCACTATATCATACAGACCAGCATATGCTCATCAATTTGGAATGAAGGCAAACCATGATGTTTTCTTCCTTCTCTGTTAATCAATACACTCAATGAGATCATTGCTTTGAACAAAGGCATGTCTAATCAATCACACCTTCAGACAGTGACTCTCCTAGAAAACCAGCAGAAATTCTGTCATGGAGAATCAACACGTAGTTATGGTTCCAGGGTTATACCACAGTATTCTTGGAGTGCCAAATGCATTGGTATATGAAATACAGTAATCCTTCAATATTATGAATTGACGTAAGGGAAATGAGTTGATATAAAGTGATATGCTGAGATTTGAGGTGTAAACTCACTGTGAGATGCTGGAGTGGTTTGTATGAGCTCTCTTTGTAGACACTGTCATGGTAACACAGGTGTCATAGCAACTGCAACTTTCTCTTCTCTTGCTCTTTTCTTTCTCATCCTTTTGTTCTGTCGTGTCTTTTGTTAGGGATTACCATGTGTTATGAACCAATAACAATATCTCTGTCTCTCTAGTGGGGGTTTTCAATCCTTTAGGTGCCACACTCACCCAAATATGATCTTTAACAGCCATCTATATACTTTATTATTTATACTGTGAAAAATGTTTACTGTGAATGTTTTTTTTAAATGTATTTTACATTGTTTTTCTACTCATTATACTACTGTTAGATTTATTATTTATTTACATATTCATATTAATACATTTTTTATTTAAATTTAACTTTTATTATATGTTTTTACAATTACAAATAAGATTAAAATAAAGAAATAAATATTTGATATATATATATATATCAGTCTAACAGGGACTGTGGATGAAAATTTGGTACAATGCGATGGTAAAAATTATGTTAAAATTGTTCATGGTCCCTTTTTAAATATGTAATAATAGTAAAAAAAAAAAAACTGTGTCTGTCTCTGGCTGTGTTCTGATATTGATTGATTTGGCTGTAGGCAGATACACTTAATCACTGCTGAATTATTCTGTTCAGTATTATTCATTAGACACAAAGATTGAGTTTACACTAGATCTGAACACACACACTGTTGCACCAGCAGTACTCTGTGTGTGTGTGTGTGTGTGTGTGTGTGTGTGTGTGTGTGTGTGTGTGTGTGTGTGTGTGTGTGTGTGTCAGCAGCATCAATAGTTCTCTGTTCTCTTCTACATATGCTGAGACAGATGACAGAAGCAGCTGCTCATCAAACCCAACAAAAGCTTGCGCTCCATCCAGCCAACCAGCTGCTCCTTCCTGTGTGTTTTTCAATGTGTTTTGAACAACATGCAAAAGCTGATCCTGAACACTATATCATAATTGCTTAATCATATTACTAATAAACTTACTTTAAATCAAATTATATATTATTTTATATTAAACATTTAAAAAGTAATTTCATCAAGGTTGTTTATTTATTTATTTATTTGGTTGTAATTTTATATTGTTGTTTTTAGGGGTTACATTTATCAATTTCCATGAACACATTTTTCCACATTTCTTATTTTAGAATTATTTATTATTATCATTATTAGCTTGGTAAACCCTGGGCTATAGGGCAAATATTTGGTTGATATTTGGTCATTTTGAGGAGCATAATAACGGTTATCGAGGGAAAAAAATGTATTTATCATTTACCACTAATCACAATGCTTTTATTTAGATGACAAATATACATGTTATTTTCAAAAACCTAACACTTTTCTGTATTTTTTAATTTTTTAGCATGTGCAACAATGGGCGTTTGGAATTGTGTGACTGTGAATCCGTTAAACATCGCGGCCGGAGTTTGGATGGTGTAAGAACTTGCATTTCAGTTCCCAGTGTTCATCAAGCCATGTGTACGAGCCATTCAGAAGAGGAACCATCTCTTTTTCCTTCAGGTTGACGGCGTGTGTGTTGTTCCTGTGTGAGGTGCCCTTCTGCTGTCAGTTCGTAGAGTTTGCGAATGTTATAGCGGCGCGTGCAGACCGTCTGAAGCCCTGGCAGAAAGCCCTGTTTTACTGCGGGTGAGTGCAGCTCCCAGCTCTCCCCTTCACTGGATAATCAGTGTTACTATGTAACTAACATTTAATGCAAAACAAAAAGTGTTTTTTATCCAGGGGACACATGGCAACTCTAAAAGCTAAATCGTCCACTGAGCTGTTTTTGACTTCTAGGAGAAATCTGTAGACTAACAAGTGTAACTGTCTACATCAATTAAATGGAAGGCAAATATCAATGCAACCAAATGATGTGTGTAAAATGATCAAATAAAAGCCGTATCCTTTAATAACATTAGTGAATGTAAGTGTATCATAATCTTTAATTAATGAATAATAAATATTCTACATTACATTAGTTTCTTTTTCAAGTCTCTATGAAATGACATTGTTTTTCAACTCATTGTAGTTCTGTTCATATATTTATTTATTTAAATCTTATTTTTTATTATTTCTTTATCTATTTTTACACTGTTTTTCTCTAAACCTTTTCACAGAAACTCTAGCCCCTGTGAACAATATTATTACAGCATTTAATGTTAATGTTAATTTCATTTTAAAGCCTATTATTAATACATTTTAACATTAGTTGCATAAGCGAACAGTAGTTAATGTATTATGAACAAACATGAATTTAATATGAACTATATTATACACTACCATTGAAAGGTAAGATTTCTTTAATGTAGTCTCTTCTGCTCATCAAGACTGCATGTATTTAATAAAAATGCAGGAATATTGTGAAATATTATTACAATTTAAAATAGCTGTTTTTTTATTTGAGTATATTGTAAAATGTAACTTATTCCTGTGATGCAAAACTGTATTTTCAGCATCATTACTACAGTCTTCAGTGTCACATGATCCTTCAGAAATCATTCTAAGATGCTGATTTGCTGCTCAAGAAACATTTCTGATTATTAATGAGCTGCTTCAAATTTTTGTGGATCCCGTGACACTTTTATTTTATTTTTTTGAGGCTTCTTTGATTATTTAGAAAGTTTAAAAGAACAGCATTTATGTGAAATATAAATCTTTTGTTTATGATCAATTTAATGCATCCTTGCTGAATAAAAGTGTTAAATATTTATCAAAGCCTATTAAATGTTAAATGACTAAATGTTATATATTGCCTGTCTACAATTTATATATTGAATACTGAATGTCTACAACCCAATTGTTAATGGTTTTTGTTGTTCTAATTTTGATCAGAATTAACACAGATTTGTCTCTTTGTCCTTCAGGATGGCACTGTTTCCCATCTTTCTGAGCTTTTCCATCACGACTCTGTTTGGTAACGCCATCGCTTTTGCTGCAGGAGTGCTGTACGGACTCGCATCCCTCGGAAAGAAGTGAGCTCGTTTTTGCATTTACTTGCACGCAGAACAAAACATTTCTTCACTGAGTATCTCTTCTTCATAATATATTTTGCCATTATTGACAAAATGATGGACGATTGTGCACTTTCTGTTTCAGAGGTGACGCGGTGAGCTACGCTCGATTGCAGCACCAGAAACAGGGCGATGAAGAGAAACTGACAGGAACTACAGACGGTTCAGTGCCGTGAACCTCCTCTCTTCACCTCCTCTACCTCCTTCCCTCTCTTTTTCCTTTCACCTAACTACATGCATTACTTGACTGAGTGTCTCACAGTGTAACCTTTGACCTCTGACAGCGTGAGTCAGTCAGCGCAAATCAGTTTGTGTAGGATTTCTTTAATAAAATGGGTTTTAAGTAAATTTTTTCAATTGTGCTATCATGCACAGTTGTTTTGGTTTTTTTAAGTATTGATTTAATTTTCATCTCACTTTGTAAAAACCGACGTATTATAGTTTGTTAACCCAAAGCTGGAGTGTAAATGAATGCATTAACTTCAGCGACCGCCTCCAAACCAGCGCAGGGAATTGGAACTTTTGGCCATTGGGATTTTCTCCCAGAATTCTTTGTTCTGAACATTAGTGACGACTCGAGTAAATCTTTTAAACGAACAAACAAACTTGTATTTTAATGTGTAGGCATGGTAAAAACGTGTTTTGGAAAATGCAGGGCCTCTGCAGGGATTATAACGAAGTGTGTTTGTGTGTTTTTGTGCCTCTGCTAACTGGCCTTTACCCAGAATCCTTTGCTGCAGCATGTTTGGTGTTTGTAAGAAACGGTGGAATGTAATTTTGCTATGCGCTGCTCTAAAACCTCGCTGTCACTTTCTTTATTTGATATTTGGTGAAAGAGTGTCTTTGAGAGTCTGATCTGCGCTCGTTTCATAGACGTTAATCAGGTTAGATGCCATATTGAATTTAACCCAGATAAAAACAAGGCTGTGAGGGACAGACTTTATGGAGTTTTTGTCTACTGAAAGTTTTGTTTTGTCAGCTGAACAACGGTTTGTTGTTAAACAACAGTACAATCCATCGAACGGCGCTGTACTTCAGTCCCTCACAGCCTCATTTTCATTCCTGTCTATTGAAAAGCTTGTGTGAGTGTTTTTCTGAACGATAAGGTGCATTTCAAGCGGTTTACCTTCCGTCTTCAGGAACTTGCGTGTGTTTCTGTCTTTCCTCTCAAGCCATGTGTCTCTTGCTGCACTGAAGAAGGGCTTCTTTTCTGGAATAAGAAACGACTGGGTTTGTTGATGCTGTGATGACGTGTTGTTTGCTTGTTTCTGCGTCTATCTGAGCCAGTCTCAACACTGACCGTGGAAAGTATGAAAGCCAAAGGTACAAACTACAAGATAAAAGAACTATAGTTTGGAGGTCAGAGGTCATGCTCTAACTGTAGTGTTCACACTGTTACTACCTTTTGTCTTTAAAGGGTGAGTTTCATGAAATTGGTCAAGGACTAGATTTTATTTCACCTACAAGTTTTTTTTGTTGTTTTTTTCCATGACAATTAAGCACATTTATATATAAAAAAAAAAAACTCATTTATTTAATTTAACTGATTTCAGTTTAAATACAACCATATTATTACAGGAATAAAACTATGAGAATTGAAATAAATCTCAAAGTAACATGTTTGGAATATTAAAATTTAATTGCTTAATTGTCATTATTTTACAATGTAGAAATGATAAAGCTTTTTAAAAATGCAAGATTAATATATATTTTTTTGTTTGTTTTTAGGATGAAATGTATGGAAGCCCATTTTCACTACAGAATGAAAAGATAAAAAGGGTAATTGCATTTCTTTTTTTTCTCACAATTCTCACAAAGACAAGAGTCTTTCAGTCTTAAAATTCGAACTTTTTTGTGGGTTTAATTTAGAATTGTTGCGAGATATAAACAATTATGAGATATAAACTCGCAGTTGCAAGAAAAAAAGTCAGATTTAATTTTTTTTATTCTGTGGCATAAAAAAAAACAATTGCGAGGGAAAAAATGTCAGAATTCTGAATTTATATCTCGCAATTCTGCCTTTTTCCTCAGAACTGCACGTTTATATCTCACAGATCTGAGGGGAAAAAAATGCAAGATATATTTTTCACAGAATTTCAGAAAAGTTTTGAATTGAATTGTGAGATAAAAAGTCACAATTACCTCCTTTTTTTTATCATGGCAGAATCGGGCTTCCATATAAATGTTATGTGGGTGTTTGTGGGATTCATCCTTTTAGATGCTCACGTGCTTTCATGAAATACCTTCACTAAACTTTTCACAAATGTTCAAGTGTTTTGCATGAAATGTTCAGCAGGTAAAATTATCTCCAATAACACATCTGAGGCTTGTAAACTCGTTAAGTCTCCACCAGCACACAAACCAGCTCAAATGTAATGTCCACCTAGACGTATTGTAGAATTAACTATTATTTATCACTAACCTAAGTTTTCCAGATTTGGAAGTAAAGTTTTCCTAAAGCTGGACCTCTAGTTTTGTCATCTCCTGAATGTGATCTCAGTAACCAAGATATCATAACTAAACACTAATGTATCTGACAAACTCAAACACTACTGACAGAAAGAAAGGAAGAGCTTTTGAAACACCAAAATTGTTCGGCACAAAATAAACTTGAATTGTCATTAGCAGTTTAGAAGTGATCTTGTCCCTCTGTGTATTTGTGTTGGATCAGTGACATGTAACTGATTGACTTTGCAATGATGTGTAAAAAAAGGTATTTTTTCTGTTTTTTCCCATGAGCTAAATAAAGAGACTTGTCTCTGACCTCCTCGCTTTCTTGTTCTGTTTCTGTGTAAGAAACATCTGAAAACTAAAGTATTAACTACTACTTTTAAAGACCCTGTGGTAATTTTTTTTTAAACATTTACAGCTATATGCTGTTTTTAATATGCTTAAAGAGTCTTTAATTTATGTCAAATATTATTTGGAAAATATTATTATTATTATTACATTAAATTATGATGTTTAATATAGACATGAACAAATTCATCTATGATCCCTTTTCAAAAGACCGTGATGAAGCGTTTAACGGTCATCAGCATTGTGATGCTGATGACCGTTGCTGAAATATGAAAGTTTTTCATATTTGTATTTTTAAAACAATATATGTACATTTTTTTTTATGACTTCAGCTGCTGAGAATCCCGGAAATGTGAAAAAGTTCCTTCAACTTAATTTCGACGAGACAATTTGGGGGGTGGGGCTCTTTATAGCATTAGCATATCACAAAAACACGGTTTGTGCAAGATTAGCAAAACATTGTTAGCTGCAAAGGCTAATGATATTAATTACCGTTACTTGTCCGAGACTGTAGAGAGCTATAAATTACATAAAATGTATTCTGATATGGACGTGTAGACATTCCTGTAAAATTCCCTCTTCTTCTTCGGAATCAGTTTCTGGTTAAAACTTGCATAACTGAGTTAATCCACTATTTTGTAGCGTTTACTAAAGTTGGGGCGGGGCTAATTTGAATATTCATAAACCCGCGCATACTAAATGAGGTAAGGGTGTAGAATTACATCCAAGCCTTTTTAAGGCATTAAGAAATAATTTTCACGTGTGAAAAACGTTTAAATATGTCATTTTGATTACTTTTAATGGTTAAAAGTATAGTTAATGGTTAATAGTAAATGGTTATTTCAGTATAGTTCAATGTGAGAATTTGATGTGAGAAATCAACACCTTGTGCACATCAAGTGTGGGGTCTTTAATAGCAGTTCAGACAGAAAACTATTTAAGTCTCCAATAACAGTTACATCTGTCAAGTAATTTTAAACAGGATGGAAAATTGACATTTAAATTACTTGGTATAAAAGAGCTCAATACAACAATTTCACTTATATTACTGAATGGTTTGATGGTCTCATTCCTCAAATAACAGAAGATAGGACTTGAGATCAAAGTACGAACTGAGAGACATTCAGACAGGAATATTAAACACAGTTCATCATAACGTCACTGAAGACAGTGTTACTCCACATTGGTAAAACAGTTCCCTGCACAGAGTCTGTCGTGTTTTGCGATGAGTTGATAGAGTTTTTTTTATTGGCTGATCCGAGTTAATTTGCTCTGTTTTTTAGGAGCTTTGGGTTTTCGCGGGGTCTTGTGAAATTGACCCGCCCGGGCCGCTTTAAGCTCCGCCTCCCACTGCTTCTTCACCAGAGTGTACAGCCTCATAGTGGCCTGAGCGTCCTGAACCTGTGATGCACACACAACATTAAACTGATTAAAAGCGACACCAAAGACATTTATGCAACAAAAGATTTATCAGCATATTAGAACGATTTCTGACAGATCATGACACTGAAGACTGGAGTAATGAAGCTGGTAATTCAGCTTTGCATCACAGGAATAAATTACATTTTAACATGTATTCAAATAGAAATCATCTAATTTGAATTGTAATAATATTTCACTGCGTTTTTGGTCAAATAAATGCATAAATCTTGGTGTACAAAAGAAACACCTTTCAAAATCATTAACATTTCTTACCAACCCCAAACTATGCTTTAATTCCTTATCTTGTATTATATGGGAAAAGATCAAGCCATGCACTTTGAAATACAGTGTTTGTCTTAGATGTTGATGAGAGACTTACAGATGAATGTTCACCCTGCTGGACTTTAACATTGAGAATCTCCTTGCATAAAACCCGCAATGCAGGACGAGCGCTCTGTGGAAGAGGACATGAGGGGAGACATTGACAATTAAAATTTGCATATTTATTTATATAATAATAATAATAATAATGATTTATGAAGTTGCCAGCAAATTGTATTACATACCTTTACTCTCTGCCTAAACGGTTTGTATTTCTGTGTGTCTCTGATCATTTTCTTGGGATGACCCAGCAGCAAAATCTATGAACAAGACAACGGTGTTTAAAATAAATCTGACATTGGTTAAAGGAATATCTCATCTGAAAATGTCATCATTAGTCACTCTCAAGCCATTCTGATCCTGTATGCTGTAATATAGCCTAGTTTGGTGAAAGAAAAAGCATACAGGCTTGGAACGATGTGTGCATGACAATGGCCTTTTTTGTGTGTGTACTGTACCTTTAAGTCATTGTGAATAGCGTGTCCCACTAATACTCTTCCTTCCAGAATCTGAGCCACTTCATTCTTGACTAGCTTGATGTCCTCACCTGTCAATCACGCGAAGAACAATAAATTATCTCATACATGCGGAAGCCTGTTTCCACCACAGAATAAAAAAAGGTAATTGTGACTTTTTATCTCTCAATTCTGAATTTATGTATCTCGCAATCTTGAGCTAACATTTCCCAATTCTGCCATTTTTCTCAGAATTATGAGTATATCTCTTTTAAAGGTCACCTAATTTCACTGACGAAAGGATCTGTCTAAATCACAAGATGCATTTTTCGACAGAAATATTAAAATATATAAAATTGCTAGACGTACAGTTGGAATTGTGACAAGAAAACACAATTTTGAGAAAAAATTCAGAATTACAAGATATAAATTTTGAATTTTAAGAAAGTCAGAATTGTTATAAACGCAATTTAAAAAAAAAAAAGGACAAGAATTGTGATGTTAACTCAAAATTGTGAGAAACAGAGGCAGAATTGTCTCAAACACAATTTTAAGGAAAAAAAACAGAATTGCGAGATATTAACTCAAACTTGCAAGATATAAATTCTAAAATTACATGAAATACAGTCAAAATAGTGTTTCGATGCAATTTTGAGAAAAATATCAGAATTGCGAGATGTAAACTCAAAATTGCACGATGCACACTTGAAATTGCGAGAAATACTTATTTTCTTACACCATTCTTATTCTATAAAAACAACCATTTCATCAAATTTGTAGTATTTTTCAAATGCAATAGAGACTATTATGAGAGGTCCTTGACACAATTTGCATTGTTAATAAGCGCTATACAAATAATAGTGACTTGACCAGACCGTTTTCGATGTCCGCCGGTCTGATTCCACTAACAGCCGTCCTGTAGTCCGTAACCTTTTCCGTGGGTTTGACGTATTTATCGTAGATGCATTTCCCAAAGTGGTTGACGATGGAGACTCGCGCTAGAATGCTGTCCTCCCCGTCACACCCGACGCCCACCATCTCACAGTCCATAGCGACAGCACGGGTCAATCTGAAATCAGCCATAAGATTACATCACTTTCCTTCAAAACCGATGACTACCCAGAGAGCTGCAGGTGTCTCACCCCTCAAACGCATGCTCTTTCACCAGCACTTTCTCTGTGATTTCTGCGCTGGACTTCAGCATTCCGCTGCGTTTTCGTACGATGTCTGCAGCCTCGGGCCCCAAAGCCTCCTCAATGTCATCAGGGTCCACGTCATCAAACCAGATATCAGGCCTACGAGAAAACAGTGTTTAAAGAGGACCGCATGGAAGCTTGAATCCACCATGAAACAAAAATAAATGAATAAAAAAGGTATTTGCAACTTCTTTCTCTCAAAACTTCTTCACAATTGCTATTTACGTCTCACAATTTTGACGTTTTTTCAATCAGAATTCTGAGTTTCTCTCACAATTCAGACTTTTTTTACATTTTACAATTTTGACTTTTGACTAAATAAAATAAATCATTACTATAGTGCGTGGAAAAAGACATCATAATTTAATGTAAAAAAATATATATATTTTCCAAATAATATTTGACATATTTAGAATATCACTTTTGACTGTATAAATTAATATAAATAATACTGAATATAAATATAGCTGACTTTCACATTTTAGGACGGGAGTCCCTAGCACGAAGATAATCACATTTTGGGGTTTCAAATTTTTCTTACATCTTGCAATTTCGACTACTTTTCTCAATATTCTGAGTTTGTCCTGAAATTTGTATTCTTAGAATTTATATGTTTTTATAGAGTTTATGTGTTGCAACTTTTCTCTCAAAATTCAGTTTTTCCTTGCAATTCTGTCTTTTTTTCTCTGAATTCTGAGCATCTTGCAATTCAGTTTTTTTGTTTCAGCCACAAAATTTAAATCAAATAAAAAAAATTACAACTTTTTTTCTCACAATTCCGACTTTTTGAATCAATTGAGAGTTTACATCTCACAATCCAGAATTTATATCTCGCAATTCTGATAAAAATTTATACAAACTCAAAACTGTGAGAAAAAAAAATCATTTGTGAGATATAATTGCGTTATTTTTCTTTCTTCTTTTTTTTTTATTCCATGGCGGAAACAAGTGTCCATAGGACAGTCCTATGAAATGAAACAGCATTAAAATGCACACATACTCTGCTGTTTTCTTTTCCGACTCCTCGACTTTATTCTTTTTGTTCATTGCTTTCTCTCTTTCATCCTCTCTTTTCCTCTTCTCTGCTCTGAATTGTTTGTGTCGGGTTGAGTCTTTTCCGTTCTGTTGGTCTGCATCTTTTTCTACTCTTCCAGATGTCTCAGAAGCAGGTTTGACAGTCCGTGTGGGTTTTTTCAAGCGTTTATCTGATTTATGAGAGTCTTTGGAAACTGACGGCGTCTTCTGAAGCAGCTTTCCTTTAACGTTTGCATCTTTCTCCTGTTTTGTGTCTTCATCCTTCTTTTCAGGATTTGCAGCGAGAGTCTACACAAAGCAAAATGTAAAAACAGCTGACATGTATTTCTCATTGAGAATTACTAATACAGGAATTCAATATGATTTTACCATGGTAAATAATTCTTACCTGCAGTAACTTCTTCCAGTTGCACGAATACTCTTCAGCTTTTGTGGGGGGTGTAATGTTTGGCTTTACAGTTGTTGGTTTCGTTTTCTTCTTAACAACTGTTTTTGTATCGTAAAAGAACGTCTTTTTATTGTTTTCAGGTTTCTTTTTCTTCTTATGTTTTGACTGACCATTAGTCTGAACACTTTCTGCATGTTTCTTCAGCTGAACTTTAGACATCTTAAGGTTTTATCTAATTAACCTAATAAATAATAAAGCACTAAGGTGTTAAGCTTTTTCCGATATTACACTGAGCACGAATTTACTAGCAATAATGAATTTCTCCAGATGTTTACATGTTATTTTAAAGCTTTCTAGCGTCAACGCACACCCGTGACATGCATGGCAACGCGGAAAATAGTACATATATGTGGAAAATATCACACTATAAGAATATATTAGTTTAAAAACGTTCAATACAAAAAATACTATAAGAACTACCTATAACTGTACCATGAGACAACCATGCTGATGGAACTTTCTGTCGCGTGTGTTACACCAATAGGCTCCGTGCAGGAACTGTGTGCGGATGAACGTTCCGCTCTGTGTTTTGATTCAGGGGTTTTCAAGCTTGTGCTGGGGGTCCATGGAAAAGTTTAGAAAAATCAGTGGAGGAATGTAAAAATAGATTAAACTAAATAAACAATTTGATTGAAGTAAACCTTAAAAAAAAAAAAAAAATTAATATTAAATAAATAAATCAATAAATGGAACAGCATTATAGTAAGTAGGAAAAAACTTTTCAAATAATATTTTAAACACATTTATATTATTATTTTTTTTAGAGTATAATTTCGGCCTTTATATGATGAAAAATATGAAAATATATCGCTACCTTGTAAATTTTAGGATGAGGGTCCCTCGCATAAGTATGATCATATTTTGGCGTTTAAAAAAAAATACTGTTTTGGTCAATGATGTTACACTAAAGAAAAAAAAATGTTGAAACTATTTTCTCTCAGAAATTACAAGTAAATTTCACAAAAAATTACAAAGAAATGGTAAGTAAAACATTGAATTAAACATGAAATTTAGAAGTAGATAAACTGAAATAATATTTTCTTACATAATGTACTCCAATAATCTTTATTTTATTTACAAAAATAATATATATATATATATATATATATATATATATATATATATATTAACAGTGTATGTCCATTTATGTTTGAATTTAATAAGTTATAAAAATATAAAAATAAAAATGTATTCAAATCTTATTCATGAATTCATAAATGATGCCTTTTTCAAGATGAATATGTTTCAGTCTCTGAATTAAAAGTCACGTCCATGCCAAAATGTCTAGGCCAGGATGTCAAAAAAAGGAAAAAAGCTTCAATAAAAGCCTGTATTTTGGCAGAATTGATCTTTTATTTATTAGCACTATCATAAACAAAAGGTGTGCATTCATTTATAATATGCAAATAAGCAATTTTGTCTGTAAAAATCTCAGGAGATAAAGAAAACGTAATAAAAGTCTTTATTATGCACATCATTTACAACATAAAATATACAGAATCACAAATAACTGTGCTTGTCTGTTACACATATGTGACCCTGGACCACAAAACCAGTCTTAAGTCGCTGGGGTATATTTGTAGCAATAGCCAAAAATACATTGTATGGGTCAAAATTATCCATTTTTCTTTTATGCCAAAAATCATTAGGATAATAAGTAAAGATCATGTTCCATGAAGATATTTTGTAAATTTCTTACTGTAAATATATCAAAACGTAATTATTGATTAGTAATATGCATTGCTAAGAACTTAATTTGGACAACTTTAAAGGCGATTTTCTCAATATTTAGATTTTTTTGCACCCTCAGATTCCAGATGTTCAAATGGAAAGCTTATTTATTCAGCTGTATAAATCTCAATTTCGAAAGTTTTGTGGTCCAGGGTCACATATTTTTAACTGGTAGGATCCTCAGACTACAAGTGACACAAACGCTAGAGAAGAACGGAAAGAGTCTCTCCGTAAAGGCTGTTGTGAATGAGCACAGATGAGTGTCGGTTACAGGATCAGAAAAAGACACTTTTCCTTGATCCCAGTCGAGTAAAACTCTCACCCTCTGCAGCGTCTCTTTAACACTAATTGGAGTGTAGGCTTGGTCCTGGTAATATGAGAAATATTCTTTCTTTTTGTACCACACGCACCAGACATCTTTGCCAAAGAACGTAAATCCCTTCCTAGGGTTGGATGCTGTGGTTATTCCTACAGTCCAGTGTGTGTTGTCGCCAACCTCCACATCCCAGCAATGTGTTCCTGAGATGAAGCCTTCAGAGCCCAGAACACACGGATAGACGTCGAATCTCTCTGGATTAGCGGGACAGGCGTGAGTGTCTGGGCTCCACATCAGACCGGTCAGATCATCACACAGCTTGAGCTCGGGATGTGCAGTGTTGGGGTCCAGAACCACAGGAGCTGATGAGACAAAATAATCAAGAGTTAGAGATAGTGTTGTAGTACTCGAGACTGGTCTTGGTCTTGAGATCATTAATGTGATTGGATGTAAACTTCCTGCTTCAAATGCAATCGATAACTAATTAAATAACTAAATAACAAAAATAAATCATTTGATTTATACCACACTGTAAAAAAAAGTTGAGCCAACTTAAAATTTTAAGGCAACCAGCTTCAGCAGATTTTTGAGTTTGCTCAACTTATTTTTGTGGGAGATTCTCACATTTTTGTTGTAGAAAGTTAAAACGACAAGTTGAGAAAACTCAAAAATCTGCTGAAGCTGGTTGCCTTAAAATTTTAAGTTGGCTCAACTTTTCTTTTTTTTTTCCCCTGGGTAATGAGACACATTTCTCAATTCAGTTTTGATCTCATTTCAATTTGATTTGATATCGATTAATTTGGATATATAGACAATCAGGTACGGTTCATGTCCACTTTTTTCAAGGAACAAATCTCTCTGTACTACAAACTGTAAACTGTACTACAATAAGCCCTGTCCGCCGGTAGCTAGATTAGTAAACAAACATTTAAATTGCACACAAGGCAGTTTTTATAATAAAAAAGAGAATAGGCTATAATAACTGTATGTTCCTGCAGTTTAATGTTGAAATAGACATTTAAACAGTGTGTGTCATAACTTGTTTTCATGATGAATTTATTCAATTACATTTGAAGAACGAGTTAAAATAGGCTATTGAATTATATATTCATTATACAATGAATATAATGGAATATAGTGCATATATTCAGCAAAATTCTCCTTTCTTGAGTTTATTTTTCTAGCTAACTGTTGAGTTTATGGTCATTGTCTTTTCTGAGGTAAATGTGACGTCACGTGACATTGTTTACATTTAGTCATTTAGCAGACGCTTTTATACTTACAAATGAGGACAATGGAAGCAATCAGAATCAACAAAAGAGCAATAATAGCAAGTGCTATAACAAGTCTCAGTTAGCTTAACGCAGTACACATTAAATTATAGGCTATAATAGATAAAAAGAAAACAGATAGATAGAATAGAAAAAGAATAGGCTACAGAAAGCTTAGAGGTCTTCTTCATTGACGTCTTTCCACGATTCAAAAGTGAGACATGAAACATTTCAGTAAGTTGTTGTTTCTTTCAACCTTCTGATGTTCATTCACGTTTATTTCGTGATATAACAACAGTAGTAATAGTAGGCTTATCGAGGAAGAGATGATCAGTGACACTTGAACTGTGGGTAATTTGTTATTATTATTTATTAAACAGCATCAAAACGGTATTGTTTGAATTTCGCAAATAAAACTTACAGAATTTGAAAGCTGAGACTTTGTTTTATAGTAAAAGCATAAAAACTAATAGAGAATAAAAACGACAATAATATTATAGATTTTTATAATGACTTTATATAGACCAGTGATAAAAACACAAAGCCTTCTGCCATTGGATGGGAGATGCACTAAAAATAACATTTTATTCATGCATGTACTGAAAACAGCATAGATCTTGAGATTTAAGAAACGATATCGGTTCATCAAAATGAGAATCGTTCTATGCGAGAAATCAATATTTTTTATTTATAAACCCAGCCCTATAGTAGCTATTTATACTTAAAGACTCACCGTTTTGGACAATATCTCGCATCTTCAGCCAGACTCCAAATGTCAGGTTGCCCAAGTGGTTTGCCACATGAATCAAAGCCGCAGGACTCATGTGAGGCTCCTGCTGCGGGCCCCGGGCTCTGGAAGATCAGTCTGCAGTGGGTTTGAGTTCACAGTCATACGAAGAGAGTGACAGGAGGCTGAACACTTACCTTTCCATTGTGGCTTCAAAGTTCTGGAAAAAAGCAGAAAATTATTTATTATCAGAGCACTCAAAGAGCCCCAGAAATGGGGAGTGCTAGATAACTTAAAAACAATTTAATTCATAAATTATTATTAATATATTAAAATTACCGATTTTTTCATTTCTTCAAATATTGTTAGAATAATTTAAATAAAAAAAGGTTTTCCTTCAAATATTGAGTTAAATTCTAAATAAAAATGCTACAAAAAAAAGAAGATATAAACAGACTTTTTTTTCCCCTTCAAATATTGTGTTAAATAAATATAAATATGAAAAACAAAGAAAATTAGTTCAATATTGTGTTTAATATAACTCAAATCTAAATTAAAATGTTAAAAATAAAGCTAAACTGACATCATTTTGTTCCTTTAAATATTTAGTTAAAATAATATAAATAATAAATAATTTAAATATATATATAAAAGAGGTCTAAGGGGTAACAAAAGCTTTTGGGGCCCAGATGGTGTAGTTACAGCTTCTACAAGCAGGGGCCAGCAGTGCCATGCTAACCAGCCAAAACATGACCTCTTGATTCCACCTCCCATCATTTTTTTTTTTTTTTCATAAATTAAATGACATCAAATGAATCTTTGTACACATTGTCAGAATTTGTCAGACATTGTCAGTTCTCACATTTAGAAACGTGGCATCTTTGGCTTTCATTTGCTCCTTGATGTGTTTTATGGTGTCTGAAAGAGCTGAGATCTGTGTGTTCATCTCCTCCAGCTTCTGCTTCATCATCTGAATCTTCTGCTCCTCTTCCTCCCACAGCGCAGCGATTAGTGCCTCTTTTTCATCGATGAGGAACTGAAGAAGCTTCTTAAACTCCTCATTAATCAGACGCTCTGTGTGCTGAGCTTGAGTCTCAATGACAAACAGAAATAACGTTCAGTTCAGTTTTGTGTTGAGTGTGCTGAAGGGACAGTATTTGACAGTGTATCTTCACCTGGATATGTTGAACTGCTTCCTCACACTCTCCTTTTACTTCCTCTGTGTTTTTGAGCTTTTCTTGTAAGGACTTCAACTTGATACTGAGCTCCTCCTAGAATTTAACCAAGAAAAAATGAGAAAATCCTGCTGCATGTTATCCCAAGTCCAAAATATCCATATAGGAATGTCAACATGATTCAGTTTTTTTTCTCCAAGATATATCATAAACACACTTATGTAATTTGTCATTTTTAAATGTAGTGTTTTTTTTATATTTGATATATATATATATATATATATATATATATATATATATATATAACATTTACTGTTAAATTGTTTAATATAATTAATACTAATATAATTAATAGTAACTTAATATAATAAGAAGTATTGATAGTGTTGTTGGTCATATTGCTTATTTCATACATACATACATACATACATACATACATACATACATACAGACAGACAGACAGATAGATAGATAGACAGACAGACAGACAGACAGACGAACAGACGAACAGACAGACAGACAGACGAACAGACAGACGAACAGACAGACAGAACGAACAGACAGACGAACAGACGAACAGACAGACGAACGAACAGACGAACGAACAGACAGACGAACGGGCAGACAGACAGACGAACGAACAGACAGACGAACGTGGTAGCCAGTGCAGGGAGATAAAGAGAGGTGTAACATGGGCTCTTTTGGGCTCGTTGAAGACCAGTCGTGCCGCTGCATTCTGAATCATTTGTAGAGGTTTGACTGTATTAGACGGAAGTCCAGCCAGAAGAGCATTGCAATAGTCCAGCCTAGAAATGACAAGGGCCTGGACAAGAAGTTGTGCAGCATGCTCTGTCAGAAAGGGCCTGATCTTTCTGATGTTATATAGTGCAAACCTGCAAGATCGAGCAGTTTTGTAATGTGGTCTTTGAAGGTCAGCTGATCATCAAAGATTACACCAAGATTTCTGACCGAAGTTGATGGGGTTATTGTTGATGAACCTAACTGGATCGTGAAGTCATGCTGTAGAGTCGGAGTGGCAGGGAGGACAAGAAGCTCAGTCTTTGCCAGGTTGAGCTGCAGGTGATGTTCTTTCATCCATGCCGAGATGTCCGCCAGGCAACCTGAGATCCGTGCAGTTACCGTTGGATCATCTGGTTGAAAAGAGAGGTAGAGCTGTGTGTCATCAGCGTAGCAATGGTATGAGAATCCATGTGCCTGTATGATGGGACCCAGTGATGTAGTGTATGTGGAGAAGAGGAGGGGTCCAAGAACTGATCCCTGAGGAACCCCAGTGACCAGTGTATGTGCTTTGGATACCTCACCTCCCCAGGCCACCCTGAAAGACCTACCAGTGAGATAGGATTCAAACCAGCGAAGTGGAATCCCAGTGATGCCCAGTGATGAGAGGGTGGACAGGAGTATCTGATGATTGACAGTGTCAAAAGCGGCAGATAGAGCCAGCAGAATGAGGACTGATGATTTGGAATGGGCTTTTGCAATTCGCAGGGCTTCAGTGACCGAGAGAAGCGCAGTCTCAGTTGAATGGCCCTCCTGAAACCTGACTGTTTAGCATCCAGTTTGTCGTTCTGTGAAAGAAACAGTGAGACTTGGTTGAAGACAACTCGTTCAAGTGTTTTCGCTATGAACGGAAGGAGAGAGACAGGTCTGTAGTTTTCTATAAGAGAAGTGTTTAATGTAGGTTTTTTGAGCAGTGGGGTTACCCGAGCCTGCTTGAACGCAATGGGGAAGTTACCTGTGAGTAGGGATGTGTTGATGATGTGTGTGAGTGCAGGTAAGAGTGTGGGTGAGATTGCTTGGAGAAGGTGTGAGGGGATTGGGTCAAGAGGACATGTTGTAGGATGGTTGGAGAGGAGAAGCTTGGATACTTCAGCTTCAGTGAGTGGACAGAAAGAAAAGATGGGAGTTTTAGCAGTGGATGTGGTAGGGTGAGGGTCCTGTGTGCGTGGAGGTGAAAACTGACCACTGATTGATCTAGTTTTGTCTGTAAAGAAAGTGGCAAAGTCATCAGCTGTAATAGAGGTGGAGGGAGGAGGTGGAGGGGGACAGAGGAGGGAATTAAATGTTCTGAAGAGATTACGCATGTCTGGAGCGCTGTCGATCTTGTTGCGGAAATGTGAGGATTTGGCAGTGTGGACTTTAGCAGAGAAGGATGTGAGCATAGACTGGTACCTACTGAGGTCCGACAGATCGTTTGATTTGCGCCATTTTCTCTCTGCCGCTCTGAGTGTAGTCCGATGTTCACGAAGAACCTCGGATAACCAGGGGTTGGAAGGAGCAGCCCGTGCGGGCCTAGAGGAGAGAGGACAAATGTCGTCTAGACAAGAGGTTAAGGTAGAGCATAAAGTCTAGACATAGATAGATAGACATATAGACAGATAGACAGACAGATAGATAGATAGATAGATAGATAGATAGATAGATAGATAGATAGATAGATAGATAGATAGATAGATAGATAGATAGATAGATAGATAGATAGATAGATAGATAGATAGATATTCATAATTAATTTGAATATATTAATAAATGTTTTGTTTACACACACACACCCACATATACACTATATATATATATATATATATATATATATATATATAGTGTAAACAAAAAACTATATTAATATATTTGATCATATGTAAATTTTAATAATTATTAAATTTGTATTTGCATTTTAATTTTAAATATATTTAATGTTAATAGAAATGTATTAAAATTATTAAAATGTATTTAATATATTCTAATACATTGTATATATATATATATAATATATATATATATATAATTATAGTAAAGACAGTTATATATTTATTAATTTACATATATGTATAGATTTTTAAATTAAAATACATTTATATAAAATACATAAATTACATTTTAATTATAATATATATAATATATATATATACAGCATATATGTAAATTAATAAATATATAATTATGTCTTTATTATAATTATCATTTACATTATATACAAAATAAAAATGATTTATAATTTCTTCATTTGTATAGCAAGGTATTGTTCTGCATTTGAATCGTTTCTTACCTTGTAAGATGGAAGAAGTTCACAGATTGTCCTGAATTTGTGCTGATTGTGTTTTTCTGAATCTCTGCACACTAAACACACAGACTCTTTGTCCTCCACACAGAAGAGTTTGAGTTTCTCACCATGCAAATCACAAACCTCCTCGACGTTCAAGAAGGACTCACACAGGTTCTTCAACACAAGATTTCCAGGAGGATCGGTTTTAGAGGATCTTCTCCTGCAGACCGGACACTCCTTAGTTTTCTTGGTCCTCCAGAAGTGCTGAAGACAGTCTTTACAGACACTGTGACTGCATGACAGAAACACAGGAGATCTGAAGATCTCACAGCACACGGGACAAGACAGCTCTTCCACCGAGAGCGACTCCATTTCAGTTTCTAAGAACTACAAAAACGAACGCCTCGAGCCCTCTTATTTCCTCATTGTTGTGCTCAGGTACTTGGTAGATACAGCATGACAGGAACAAAGATATAAAGCCACTTCCTGATATGTTTTGTAAGAGGGTGTTTATGATGATCCTGTTTGCATAATCAAACTGAATGCACTGCAAGGATCATGCTAGAAAATAGTGTGCAAACATATCACACCCTAAAATAAACTAGCACAGCATTTGAACTAACATATACAACTCATTTGTTACATTGCTCATTTGTTTTTAATAGAAAAGCCTTTTCCCTCCATGCGTATGAGACCTGGTTATTCATTATGCATGCATTTGTAAAATATCACTTTTGACAGTTTATGACATAACTATACATTAAAATGACAAACTCCAACAAATAGGTCAATATTTGTAATAATTGCCATTTTTACGTTAGACATGTTTACATACAGCCATACATTTTCATTTCATTCAATTAAAAACTAATGCAAAAGTGACTAAAATCATCTAGGCGTGAGAACTGAGAGTTGTTGCTATAAACATTTTATTATTTATATAAAAAAAAGAGCAGTATATATTTTAATTTTCTCATTTTCAAACCCAAACTTACATTTAAAAGGAGCAAAACAAACAACTAATTTACAAAAATAATCATATGGTTAACAGAATATCCAGTGCTAAAAATGTGTTGAACTCGTCTGATAATAATGAAATAATTAAAATGACATGATTAAAAAACTATGAAATACATAAAAAAATAACTCTTCATTGATAGTATGAAAATAGTCCATGTGCGTCAGAAATAATCAGGTCAAACCTAAAACGGTATGCAATACGCAACGATGAGTTTTAACCAGTAGTGTTACATTGTTACATGATCTTACTGTGATGTATGTGATCTCTGAAATAAATACAGATGTTTTACGTTTTTTAAAAAGGCTTGAGATTGAAAATTCTAGCGGATACTGGTTCAGTGGTGTGTCTGATACAGTATCTGAACATACTGTAAACATAGAATGAGTAGCATGATAGTATGAGTAGTATGATAGTACGCTACTCCAAACATAACAGTGATGTAGAGACACAGTGGAATGATTAAGAGTGGATTTAAAGACAACATGAAATCAGACCCTTTACAGTCTTATTAACTTGTCCATATCTGACAAAACTTATCTTTTCTGTTCATGTAACTAAAGTTAACATCATAACTTAACATGTCTCACCCAATTAAAGTCCTGGGGCCGGTTGCATAAAAGGTTTATACTAGTCTTACAAGTTAAGACATTTATTTTTATTTCTGTAAGACTGGTCATATGTTTTTAATGTAGATACATAAAAACATAGATAAGTCTACATTGAATACAAAAAATAAGACTGATTACCACTTGGCTAACTGCTAGTTGATCAAACCAGTTCTTAACACACAGTCTTAACAAGTTTATGCAACTGGCCCCTGTCCTGTATTATTTCCCACTTAACTTCGCTTCACTTTCTGTTTAATAAAATAAAACATTTTCAAATGTGTGCTTTTCATCTGACAATTTTTTGTGGACTCAAAAAAAAAAAAATTAATTAATTAAAAATTATCTTTTCATCAGATAATAAATTATGTTGGCGACATAAAATGGGTTATGTGGGATAAATAAAATTAGAAAATAAATAAAAATGAATATATTTTTTAAATGTTTTCTTTTCATTGGATAATGGGTTATACAGAATATAATACCATTTATATTAAATCAGACAATGGGTAGTATGGGATAAATACAATAAGAATTTTTTTTTTTAATATTTGCTTTTTTATCAGATAATGGGTTTTGTGGAATATAAAAAATTAAATTATGCATGTCATCAGATAATGAGTCATGTTGAATAAAATAAAATATATTAAATTGGATAATGGGTTGTGTGGGATAAATAAAATAGGAAAACAAAATATTTGTAAATGTCTGTTTTTCATTGGAATATATATATATATATATATATATATATTTTCTTCGGTTTCACGTCACACTGCAGAAGTTAAAGGCATTGCAAATGCAATTTCATGTTGTCTTTAACTCCAGTTCATTTTGCAGCCACTGATGACAAACTATAAAACCTAGAAAATGTCCATTTTGAGATGATTTTTCCACACTAACATGGTTATGCTCTGCGGTAGAGAAAGAGGTCCATATGTTAAATGCAGCTGATGTTGATGTTGTGGTTTAGTAGACAGGTTTGTAGAGCAGTTGTCCACTGAAGAGTCTGCGCTTCAGCTCCTTCCACAGCAGGCTGCGCTCTCTCTGCGAACCCTTCATGAAGCCGCGGTTCTCCTGCGCTCGGCGCGACAGGTACGGGATGACCTCGTTCACCGGGCCGTACGGCACATACTTGTACACCGGGAATCCCGCTTGACCTGCTCACAAAAACACAAACATGTCAACACCATCAGAATCAAGACCCCTGCTCCTTCCCACGCTGCTCTTCTCTCCACTCACCCAACGGGAAGCTGATCTGATCGCACATTCCCAGCAGCTGGCCGAAGTAAACCATATTCTCAGTGGGAGAGAGACTCATCTCGTTCATTCTGTGCAGAAGAACACACGTTAGCGAAAATTGATCTCTGAGCGCGCTGAATGCATTTTACGCATCTGTTTTTGGCTCTGGACTCACTTTTCCAGTGTGAATTTGACGGTGTCCTCGTTGTGAGACGCCACCATGACATTTGCCATCCTGTTGTGGTTGATCTCCTCCAGAATGTACTCCAGACACCTTAGAGACAGAGATCAGGGTTAATGAAAGCTTCCAGGAATCCATCAATGACTGAGAGAGACGAATAAAAGAAAGTAATCCTAAAGTATGTGCCTTTGTTTGTAGCAACGAGTCAAAACATGCCCCTCACAGTGTGCGTGCAAATATTTACAGGGTTATTATGGGTTAGTACAGTAACGTGACATTGATGGGCAAAACAAGCTTGGCACAGGCAAACAGGTGTGTTTGATAATGAATACAGTATTCATCTGAGACAAGAGAGAGAAACTAAATTATATGGTACATTGTGTTGGGAAAATGTGCATTATATAAGATGAGATGATTATACAATTCATCATGCAAAATAGCAAAGGGCAGGGTTCATCATTCTCAGGTCATGAGAATTTACAGGTTTACATGTAATGTAAAGTAAAAAAATAAATAAATAAATAAAGTTTGCTTTTTAGCAGATACTGGTTTGTGTGGAATAACATAAAAACAAATAAAATGTATATATTAAAAAAATTAATATAATTTGAAATTAGATTTCCATTGTATAATGGGTTATGGGAAATAAACAATGTTCGCTCTTCAGTAGATAATGGTTTATGTGGAGTAAATAAATATAAATTAATATATTTCTTACAACAAATTTATATATTTTAAACCATTTTAAACAATTAATATTTTAAAACTAGCTTTTCATTGTATAATGGGTTATGTGGAAAAATGAAATAAAATTTACAATTAAATAATTCAAATATTTTTTAAATGTTCACTTGTCAGTGGATTCTGGGTTTTGTAGAACTAATGTTTTGTTTGTTTGTTTGTTTTTTAAGCATATTTAAACCATTCTCAAATATTTGCTTTTCTGTAGAAAATGGATTATTTGGAATAAAATAAAAAAATGTTTTTTTTTTTTTTTTTTTAATTTTCACCTTTCATACGATAATAGGTTATTTAAACAATTAATATTTCTAAATGTTTGCTTTTCATCAGATAATGGGTTATGTGTAATAAAATGGAATATTTTCAAATTTATCTTTAAACAATTAATATATTTTTAAATATTTGCTTTTAAATGCATAATGGGTTACATGGAATTTATTTTTTTCATATTCACTTTTTATCAGATAATGGGCTATATGAAATAAAATCAAAATATTCATCAGATAATGGGTTATGTGGAGTAACAGAATTAAAAATTTTTATATACATTTACACAATATATTTTCAAATATTTTCTTCCCATCGGGAAATGGTTTATTGGAACTAATATATTTTTAAATATTATTTTATCATATAATAGGTTACATAGAATAAAATATATATATATATATTTAAACAATATTTCAAAAACATATCAGCAAAAATTAACAGCAATGAATGCACAGTAGTCAAATTATGAAAATGTCGACTGTAAATGATACTGTGCGGTTCATTGCCAAAGGGTAGAGTCATGTTTGTCAATGTTTTCCTCTGTTTGTAGGATGTGTTTTAATTGCTCGGCACGTACTTGTGGTACATCCTGTTGGTGGCCTCATAGTCAGGGTTGATGGGATCTTCATATCCGATCTCTGCCGCGCGGGATCTCTCCTGATACATGTACGCTCCTCTGACCAGCTTCGCACCGAAGAACCAGCCCTCCCGCCGCGACAGCTCCACATCCACCGACACGTTATCATACGCCTCCTACAAACACAGCACTTGTCATGAGACTCACACACAGACTAACAAAATAAAACAGATTAGAGCCATAAAACCATTAGAAAGATGCACAGAAGGTCTTATGAAAGCCATATAGTGTTATTACAGCATTGTCATCATGATTCATTCTGTGACTGCTGGACTTTAGAGATTTAAAAAAAAAAAATTTAAATAAAAAAAAAATAAATAAAAAAAATATTGTAAATTACAAATTATGAACCACCAAAAATTACTACAGGAAGCCTGTTTCCACCACTGAATAAAAAATTAAAAAAGGTTATTGCGACTTTTTATCTCACAATTCGGACTTTTTTTCTCATAATTGCGTGATACAAACTCGCAATTCTGACTTTTTTTCTCAGAATTGTGAGATATAAACTCGCAATTGCGAGTTAAATCCAGTTTTGAGGAAAGTCGCAATAACCTTTTTTTTTTAAAAATTTTATATTCAGTGGCGGAAACGGGCTTCCATAGTTCCTCATTTCAAATTTAAGTACTGAAAATTTTAATTGGAATATAATTTTTGGAGCAGCGTAACCATTTTGTTGAGCATCTGTAAAAATGTACAAATAAAAAGTTACATTTATTGTAGATTTAAAAAAATAAATTATTTAATTTAGACTTTTAAAATTATTAATGTGTGTGTATTATTATTATTATTATTATTAAAAGTTTAAAAATATACAAATATATATAACATACTTATTCTAATTGATATTAAATTCTAATATGTTAATAATGTTAAATGCTAATATATTACATTAATATATATTACATATATTCTAAATCATTTTATTTTGCATTTTCATTCAAATTATAATAACTGTAAAACTGTACTTATATGCATATTTATTTGTAATTATTAAATTTCTTTTTTATTATTCTTAATTATGAAAATCATTGCAATTACTTTTAGCACTATTACGTTACATTACTTTAAATATACAAAATAATTACTTTTTTCATTAACCATTATAACCTTTACTCAGACAAATGTAGTCTATTTCACGGTTTCAGAGTCTCAAAATTTCGTAACACTTGTGTGAATTTCAGATCTTTAAATCAATTTTAAGTTGAAATTTGACACGTCAGATGGATGACTTTTTTTTTGATGCTTTTATGTCATTTTTGGGGCAGCCTGAACATTTTGCCGAGCATCTCCTTTTGTGTTCCACAGAAGAAAGGAAATCATACAGGCCTGACATAACATGAAGATGAGCAAATAATGACAATGTTATTTTTGGACAACTGATCCTTTAGTGATCCATATTATGTCAGGATAAATGAGAAATCTGGGTGTGGAAGTGATGTGAAGCGGCAGGTTTTGAGGTTGTGGATGTGTGTGTGTGTGTGTGTGCGTGTGTGAGAGAGTGTGTATTTGGTAGGAACTGGACTATGTGTTTGTTTCAGCGACTCACTTTCAGGTAGCACTGGTAGGTGTTGAAGATGTTGGGTTTTTCTCTGTTGAAAATCCTCTGCATCTCCAGCGTGAGTCTGCTGATGGACGGCTGGAAATACGTCTGTTCTGCGTCCACCATCAGCCTCACGCCGTTCTCCACAGCGTGCTGGAAACAAACACACATGAGCTTATACAATACCTTTCAGCTGTAATAATGCACTTCAGTGTAAACAGTTACATAACCAGACCACCTGCAGGACAGTGTTACTTCCACCACAATACTGCTGTCACGCTCAACAATAGACCACTACGACTGGGAACTAAGAGAGCCACAAATCAAAATAATACTCTTAATTTCTCACACTGAAACACACACACATATTATATATAAATAATATACACACAATTACACACAATTCCATTTATTTTAATATTTTTAAAGGTATTACACATTTATTTTACGTAAAATGTATTACAGTTAAATAAGATAGATATATATATATATATATATATATATATATATATATATATATATATATATATATATATATATATATATATATATAGAGAGAGAGAGAGATATATACACACACACACACACACACACACTAATAAATTTAAACAAAATAATTTAAAAACAAATAAATACATTTATGATGGTTCTGGTATATCTTGCTTATTATTTTTAAAAATATATTACGTATAAATACATTCCATTTACTTATTATTAATTTAACAATTGTAAACAAATATAATTCAATAATAATAATAAAGTTATTAATAATTAATACATTCTATTTATTAATTATCATAACCAATAATTTAATAAATACTAAAATAATAATAATATTATAATAATGAATATACATTTTTAAAATTACATTTATATTATTTTACATTTTATCAAATTAAAATCATTAGCTATTTTAACTATACATAATTCAATATTTAAAAAATTGATTTAAAAAAATTTGATGATATATTATTGGCCACTAAAAAGCATTATGATCTTTACAGGTCTATTCCGTGGACTGTTTCAGAGTTTCAAGTATTCATAGGCTGAAATGCTTTAGATAAATGACCTCAGCATTCGCAGAGATAAAAACACTTTCGTTTAGACATTCAAATGTACAATTTATCTCCCATCTGCAGTCTGTCTTTATGGAGATAAAGATCATAACTTGTTTGAATTTAGTTATCTGTAGCTTCCTTGAGTTTGACATCGTTTTGTTTTTTTAAAACCATTTCTCTCTATAGAGCATTTTTCTTACACATCAGTGTGTAGTGTGTTTATCTCACAGAAGATAAGAAGTCAGTCTTGTGACGCTGAGAACAGGCATTTTAAAAACTTCCTGAGCAACGAGAGGTTAAAACAAACTGATTGTGTGCTTTTTTTATTTTTATTGTGGCTTTGTTTTATCATCCACCTGATTACATTCCTGTGCTATTCAATGCATAAACTGGACCATCAAAGTGAAACGTCACAGCAGTCAAGGTTAAAAAGTACTGAGCAATACTTTTCCAACTGCTTCTAACAAGGGTTTATCTGCCAAAGCCTCCTTGATCAAGCACAGATGTGCAAACACAAACGAGAGGGAAAATGAGACGCTCTTGCGTCAAACCGTGAAATGTAGTAAGAAAAGTATTTGGTTAATGGCTGATCAGGGTCAAGTCACTCAGAGAGTAATGTCAAACATCAAATGCACACAGACACACACGCAGAGTGGAAAAACCAACCCTTACCGGCTGATTTCTGGCGTAACGTTTGTCAATTTTAGATCTTTTGCAACCTCTTCATGTGCCAGGTCACAATAAAACAGTCCAACAAATCTAAGGTCATTTACCTATCAGCATTTACAGAATATCTTTTTAACAGATTTTTTTTTTTTTAATTATGAAATACATATTTTTAAGATGTTTTAATTAAATTTAAAATTATTTGAACTATTAATTTATTTAAAAAAAATGTAATCATTTAAAAATGTAAAAAATACATACATATGGTACATTTAATTTTTAAATTTATTAAATATAAATTACTTTAATTATATCATTTAGTCATTGTAAATATATACATATTGTATTTTTATTTTTAACTATTAAATTCTAATTAAAATTTGCACTTTTCATCTTTTCTTAATTCAATTATAATTATTTTTAATTTCATATAAATTCATAATTTTAAAAATCTGAAAAATGCAGTCTAGTCAATGGACTGTTTCCGAGTTTCAAAAATTACCATCTGATTTCTGTCGTCATTTATTTAACAGAATAACTTTTAAACTAATTTTAAATGTTAATGTTTGTTGAGTTTGGTGAAATACCTTGGCGAGGACGTCCATTCTCTGTAGCATCCTCTTCATCTGTTTCTCCTCTTCATCAGTGAATTTGCTCAACAGAGGCTCCAGGTGACCTGTCTGTATGTCCAAAAAGCATTCGTATGAGCCAAGCAGCGTTTGTGTGTGTGTGTGTGTGTGTGTGTGTGTTACTGTACCTCCATGTTGGGCACCACCAGCAGGTTGGAGATCTTGGTAGTGTCATTGATGAGGCTGTTCCAGTCCAACAGATCAATGGTTCTGCAAGAACAAAACAGAAACATTGGTCAAAACACACATAGGTCTAGCTTGGTTTACTGTATATAGAGTCAGTTGAAGTGTAAAAAGTAGAGATCTGTAATGGGTGTAATGAACTTTAGGGACTGGGAAAGTAAGCTTAAGTGACAGTGGAGGAGTTTTACCCTGATGAACCCAGTTTCTCTCCAGTAAACCAGTTCTCAATGTCTGATTTTGCACCAACTCCCAGTTTGATCAAACTGTCCTGCAGGTAAAAAAAAGAGAGAGAATGTTATATATAAAATGTAGTTTAGTTATTTTTAAATGAATATACCATTAAAGATTTGGGGTCGGTAAGATGTTTTTTAATGTTTTTGAAAGAAGTCTCTTCTGCTCACCAAAGAGTGCATTTATTTGATTAAAAATACAGTAATATTGTGAAATATTATTACAATTCAAACGAACTGTTTTCCATTTAAAAAATTTTTTTTAAATGTAATTTATTTCTGTGATCAAAGCTGAATTTTCAGCATCATTACTTCAGTCTTCAGGGTCACATGATCCTTCAGAAATCATTCTAATATGCTGATTTGCTGCTCAAGATACATTTCTGATTATTATAACATTGAAAACATCAGTGCTGCTTCATACAGCATTTATTATAAAGAACAGAATTTATTTAAATTTTTAATTTCATCAACTGAATGCATCATTTCTGAGTAAACGTATTAATTTCTTCAAAAATAACTACTATACACAAACTCATTATTATTATTTTTACATTTTTATTTAATTATATTAAGCCTTTTTTTTTTTTTATAAACACATAAGTACACATTTGTCTTTAATTGTTAACTGTCCTAAATACGACATCAAAAATCAGAATAGACCCCATATATCAGGTTGTTTTTATAAAATACAAATTTCATTTTCTTAAACCAAGCCCCACATCATTTCCTGCTGAATAATAATATAAATCCATTTTGAAATGTAATTACAGAACTGAAATGCATTGCAATGTTTTGTGAATGAAAGCAAATTAAATATTGACCACACTAAAACAATAACATCCCAAACCCTGTCAATCATCTACTTTTCATATGCATTATAACCAGAGACTTCGAGTGAAAAGCACAAACCTGCAGTTGTTCGAGCTCCAGCTTCTGCTCAAGTATCGCCATGCCGTCCATCCCCTGATGAGCCGCCAACAGACTGAAGAACCTCCTCCACTTCACCAGCACCTCGGAGAACTGCAGCTTTAGGAAAAATCAAACGAGATGAATCACACAGACATAATCTTACTTCACAGAAACTTGAGCGAGAGTGAGAAAAGGAGTTACCAGGAACTGCGGCCGGCCCAGTGCCGTCATCTTAATGGCTGAGAATCCATCCACAGAGCTTCCAGCTACAACACAATTACAGTAAAAGTAGAAACTTGGTGTTTCACTCAGATATTGCTAAGAAATCACAAGTATTGCATTGAATTAAACAACATGAAATACTGAAGTAGAAAACCGGAAATAGTATTTTCTGGTAAACCGTACTCCAAAAACCTTTTTTTTTTTTTTTCTCCCAGTGTAGTTATTCATAATAATATTCCGCTCACCGGAAGCTTTGATGCAGTTGATGAAAGTCTCCATGTGATGGTCACACTTGGCCTCGTCTGCGTAGAAATACGTACGAGCGCTGATCACTCCTCCACGCCGATCTCCGAACTGACGATGAGCTTTATACTTCTTCTCACGATGATCCATACCTGAATATGAATTTTAGAAATCACAGTCAACTTCTGAGATACTGATTCAGAGACAACCCTCGGTTTTAAGACGGTTTTCACAGTAAATTTCTGTCAGATCACGCTGCAAAAAGCTGTCAGAATCTTAGTCAATGGAAAAGATAGAATTTGAATTTAAAGTGTAATTATGATTTATCAACTTGCCTATTTAGTTCCATAATCAATGTATTTTTGTGCATAACTTGTGTTCTGATAATTTCTTCTTTGGTCTTGATGAAATTTCTCTTATTTATGTACACCTTTTTATTTTTAGTTTTAATAGTGCTGTCAGACGATTAATCACATCCAAAATAAAAGCTTTTGTTTTCAGAATACATGTATGTATATATAAATACACACACATACAGTAAATATTTTGAAAATATTGACACGTATTTATTTATATTCTTATATAAATATATTTAACATATAAACATAGCACATTATTCATAAATATATACATGCATGTGTTTGTATTTATACATACATAATAAATATACACAGTATACACACATATATTATGTAAACAAAAACTTTTATTTTGGATGCGATTAATCGTTTAACAGCACTAATTTTTAATAAATATAATTAGTTTTAATTTTTGTACTTTTTAGGGATTTCTCTAATCACTTTATTCCACCTGTGATGTTCTCAGTCAAAAATGTCCTGCCTACAAAAAAATTGCTTGTAAATTTCTTGGCATGCTATATTATTACCAAATATGGGATTTAATCTTCTTAACTTGTTTTCCGTCAATTAGCACAGATCTGAGCTTATGCACTTCAGTTTGAGTGAATGTTGCCAAATACTTTTTTTTCACTCAAAAACTGAGATGCATAAGCTCAGAGCAACAAGGCCGACAGTGAATTAGTTTCAAACTCAAATACAAAACATGTGCGAACTGAACGAAAACAAGCTGACAAAGAGATTGAAATGAAGATTTGGTAATAATATAGCACAACTGAAATTTATGAGGAATTTTAAAAGGCCGGTCGTTTTTTTGGTTGGGACCACCAAATTAGCAGAGCACAAGGGTTAAAAAGAAAATAGGGCCAATTTTAATTTCATGTTGACCTTAATAGAAATATCATGCACATTTAAAATTTAAAAATGGTTGCATAAATGCTGAACAGCTTTTTGCAGCATGATGGCTGTGGCCAAAACCTTGCTTGCACTGCATTACTTTTCATAATCCCTTATAGAGGAAAGGTCTGAGATACAGAACACCCCACAGACTTGAAAAACATGAGCTTGCAAAGTTAATTTCAGCCCCTTCACCAGGAGAGCCCACGGTTAAACCAGCTTTAACCAGTCTGAGCGAGTCTAGAGCTAGAGCTAGAGCCCCTAACACACATACAGCAGGCTATTTCAGCCTCAATGACTGAGTCAACACGCTTCACGGTCCCTGAGGAGACACTGCTAACCTTACAAAAACCCAGCCCGATGAATCTCAAGGCAGTACTACCAACACCCTTCCAGCCTCAATGCTAATGCCCTGAAATAAAAAAGTACACAGTACACTCATTGTCCTTAAGCAAGCATGCACTGCTGTCCACTGAAAATAAAACAAAACAAATGTTTACTATAGTAAATGCTTTAAAAACTACTACCAACATTATCAGATTCATAAAGATGAAACACAACATAAACTAAAAACTAAAAGTTTAATAATATGCATAAAATCATATATAAACTAATGCTGCCAAACGATTAATCGCATACAAAATAAAAGTTGTTTACATAATGTGTATACTGTGTATATTTATTTTATATACATATATAAACACAAGCATGTATATATAAGAAAAATACACTTTGTTTGTATATGAAATATATTTATATATAATATAATCAAAATATATACTGTATGTGAGTGTATTTATATATACATAAAACTTTTATTTTTGATGCAATTAATCACGATTAATCGTTTGACAGCACTAATATAAACAAAGGAAAATTAAAAACAGCACAAAGTAAAATAAAAAAAAAAAAAAGACATAAAAACTACAAGGGAAAAAAACAGAAACACTAATTAAAACAATAGAGAGGACAAAATAAAAATAAATAAAACAAAATAAAACAAAAACTTTATTTAGTAACACTGTGTAATGCACTGAACTGACTCAGGAATTAATTTTACAGTTATTATGATCACACAGCCAGATTTATTTAAAAACAGTAATAAAACCACGTTGTGTGATTGTCTAGTTTTCAAATATCCACATTTAGTTTAAATATTTTGATTTTAGTGCCATTTATTGCACTTACCACGACTCTCTTTCTCAGCCTCAGAAACACAGGAGCTGAAAAACAAGGAGAAAAGGATATGATCAAGTGGAAAGCTGTGCTTTATTGATGCTAGTTCAAGTTTCTGCAAACATGTCACCTTTAAACAAGGACATTTTACATGTGAGCTCCTCTAAACCTTGCTAAAATAGGTGATAAATTCACTGGGGGCGGGGGCCATTAAATGATGCAACACACACTGAACACTCTGCCAGAGACACACACAACACAATATTCTGCACTCGGCCGGGAACCAAACGCTTTCAGGCACACTCACTTTGCAACACGAGTCTCAGTCAATAGACTGAATCAATATCAAATCAATTTCAGAGCAGCTTAGAAATTTAAAGGAGGATGAACATTCTTGTTTAGAATTTTTTTTTTTTAAAGTTTTTTTTTGCCTCTCTTTGTTTCCAGTCTGGCTGTGAGGGAAATTAAAATGATCCAACGCAAATTGGCGCCAAGCAAAGAACTGAAAGTGGGAACGCTCTAATGCGAAAGCTCAAAGTTGAAGCATGTGAATGATAAGTATGTCAAGTATTTGACCCGACCTTCTGTACAAACAAGACATGGGGTTGCAAGCGTTCATACTGCAACATGCGCTCATGAACTATGATGAACCATTAAAATGCTGCTTGCAAAAATTGATATTTTTAATATAGAGACAAAAGTGTCTAGCAGGTCTAATAAGTAATACCTTGCTTTTTAGGGTTTTTCCTGCAATATTTATTGTTTTGTAAATATTTGTTTTTTAACTCTATAAAGCCTGTATCATATTTGATATGCAACTTTTAAAGGCCTTTTATTAAATCGTGCTGCCTCAGGTGCATGTGTTTTTAACTGTGAAATCTTTAATGATTTTTATAAAGTAAACATAAGAATAACTTTTATATTGTTAGTAATATTTCCAGATGAACATTTACTGGACTGAAGCAACTTTACTGGAGTAGCTTTTTTTTTTGATGTATTATATGTATTTTATGTAAGAATCTGTTATAAAGATCTCATCTTCCTTTTTTTGAACATATAAATATCAGCATCTGCACCAAATTGCAATTTTGCAATTTTCTTTGCAGTTTGATTAAAATTGAGCAGTTTTTTCTTCCTTGATAATAAGCTCTATATCATACTAAATAAGCCATACAATTAAAGGTTCAATCATTTTCCTGACCACTATTGCATAGGTCAGGCTTTACAGGGTAAAAACATCTGACGAAATTCTCATCAAAGTGGAAATATATACCTCAATAAACCACAATACATAAGATAAGTCACATGAAAGTCATTCCAGATACCATTTCAATAAGTCACATGATTTAAGAAATCATTCATGTATGTAGCACAACAGAACAGTACAGATTATACTTACAGATAGAGGTTTGCCTTAACCTTAAATAGACCTCTAAGCTCAGCTATGAGTAGTAGTAGTATATGTAATGATGCATGGTTTATAAAGATGAAAATGACTAGTCTAAAGCAATCAACTTTTATTGCCCTGAAGCTGATTGCATGTTTTAACTGTTTTTACTGGAGTATGGTTTCATGTCTGTTTCAGAAACCACAGGCTGTAAAATGTTCTCAGCAGCCCAACGATTTATTACAGAAAATAATATATTGTTTTTGAATATATTATCATTGTAATACAAGATGTAATGCCCTGAGAGAATATTTTAACTGAATACCAGATCTAATCTAACCCAAAACACCTTACATAACATTTGCAGTGTGTGTGTGTGTGTGTGTGTGTGTGTTTGTGTGTTGTTATTCAGCAATTTGGCTTTTTTCATTGAACAAAATGAAAGCACATTCCTAGCAGGAGTGGGATGAAACAAGCTTCCCTTTTGTGCTTTTATAACCTAAATGAATCCTAAAAGAAATGTATTGAACTAGCAGCTCACAAATTATTCCTAAATAAAGAATTAACCTCATCTAAACAGTGCTGGCTATCTGCACCAAACCTTCAAATGTCGACTGCTCGTGACAGGCTTTGAGTTACGCAACACACTGGCCTGGGTTTCCTTGCTCAGCCTCATGTGACTGCATTCTGTGAGGGAGAAGGATAAAACACCTCCCTTTTTCAGCCAATCAGGTGGTGGGCCTTGGCTGAAACTGACCAATAGGGAAGAAGGTAATGGGAGACTGTTTCCACTAGTGCAGCCAGGAGCGTGACATGGATTCAGTGACACAGACGAGTCAAAACTCTGGCTGGAATTCAATGTCATGCACCTTTTGCTCTCTGCGTAGGACGGAGGAAAGGAAAACAAGGTCTTGGGTTCATACTCACTCCATCTCCTTCTTCTCAGCTTCTTCTTGAGTCAGATCCTCCTCCACGCTGTAGTCCAGAACTGAACCCACGCCAAACGCCTGGTTCTTCTCGATCAGAGGTTTGATGGCGTTCTGGTCCTCGCCCGCCACAAACTGGCCGTAGAAGGTCATTTTCATCAGTTTCTCGAAGAGCCGCTGGCCAAGAACCTTCTTGCTGAGGTCCATCAACTGTGGAAGGAAAATTGAGGAATATAATGTAAATTAAACGAGAGAGAGACACATACATACATACATACATACATACATACATATATATATGCACACACATATATATACACATATACATACATACACACACATACATACATATACCCACAATATTGTGTGTGTGTATATAAAATAGTTGTTTCTTTTTTTATTTTGTTTTATTTTTTTTATTTAATAATAAAATTAGTATAAATATAATTTTTAAAATACATATAAACATACACATAAGTATGCATACGTGTGTATACAAATATACATAATGTATGTGATTATCATATATAAAATTTCTCTATATATTATCACATACATTATATAAATAGATGAATAACAGACAGACAGACAGATAGATAGATTTATTAAAAAAAAAAAAAAAAAAGAATAAAATTAACCAAATTATTTTAATTTGTGCATTCAAATAACATCAAAAAATCCTAACTTTTTGAAAAATCAAAAGTAACTCGCCTCTTTATTTTTGTCAACCAGGAAGTCAGAGGTGCAGAGTTTGAAGACCAGCAGACTCCTGAGGAGCTCCAGCGTGTCTTTGCTCTTGTAGGCTTCTCGCGTGTTGTCGAAGTCGATGGAGATCCTCCGGCGCTCCGAGTGCGCTTTGCCGCTGATGAGATCCACATCGCAGGGCTTCTCCACCACGGTGCAGGACGGATCCAGCGACGCGTCTTCCGACTTCAGCTCTTTGCGCTGCGTGGATGCTGCTGCTGTGGAGCGCAGTCTCACGCCAAACAAATGAGCCGGTTTTACTCTGGTCACAGCGGGTATAACTTTACAGTAAGACATGTTTATGAAGTTAGGTAGATATGACAAAGGAAATATACCAGTGCTTCTTCTAACGATGGCGGTTTCTAGATGAATGAGATGGAAACACCCCTGACTGGAGGGTCATTAAGCGCGCTTAATATATGCAGATGTATGGCAGCGCAATGAGTTGTGATTGGCTCACCATCTGTGACGCACCGCACTTTCTCATTGCGTCACTGCATTGCCTATTCTAAAGTTACTTGTACTAAACACCTGATATTTGTTTTGCATTGCAAATTTTTCATGCACAAGAACACTTTGCCTAAATTGATGTCTGAAATTTCCCACACTGTAAAATCTCATTGCTATGAACACATTTTTATGAACTAATCTTTTTTTCTGAGGGTTTACCACTTTCTTTTTTCCCCTTCAAATGTTCCCCTCAAAGCTTCAAATGTAGTGCTGTTTCTTCTTTGCAATACATAAGTAAATAAAAACTAAACACCTGATGGATTTTCTTAATAATAATATAAAAGAAAGGGAAGCTTAATATAAAATAATGCATAGATAAATAAAGCAAATTTGGTCCATTCATTTAAATATTTTTGGTATCCAAATGTGTTATTATTGTTAACTAAAACTATTAAAAACAATTAAATCAAGCTGAATTAAAATAAAATATAAATATTAGATAAAAACTAGATATAAGAAATAAGTTTGGAGCACTAAAATTATTAACTGGAAATAGATAAAAACTAAAACTAAATACTGAAATAAAACAAAATTAACCCTAAATAGTAATATTTAAAAAAAAAAAAAATAATAAAATAAAATTACGAAAGTACATAACAAAATTACTAAAAATTAAACAAACATAAAATTAAAATTGAAAAATATGGGTTCATTTAAAATATTAATGAAAAAATGTATTATATTTTAATACTAAAACAACACTGACTGGTATATATATATATATACCATATTTGGAGGCACAACCTTTGTAAAATGTAATATGATTATTCCAATATGATTAATGACATTTCCATACCTCAGTAGATTCACCCGCTCTTCTTTTTACAAAGTGCTCTTATCTTGCATGTAATCCAGCTGCTGTTTTCTGCTCTCTCTATTGCTTTTTCGATGGATTTAGATCTCCACCCATCGCTTGTCACTTCAGAACAGTCCAGCATTTTGTTTTCAGTCACCCTGGCCATTATAGACTAATTTGGTGTCAATGATATTATCCAGGTCATTTTAGAGTTTCTGCCTTCTATAAGCTAAGATTAAGTTGCCTGTTTTGGTAAACAATGCAAAACAATAAAATGGCCTTGTGTCAGTAAGGTCGATAATCAATAAAAAAAATTATAGCAACAGTAAAATCACTGCTTTCTGCCAGTTATGCTGATTTTCCCAAAGAAAAAGTGCTTCTGTTACCAAATACTCTAGTTTGAGGTCGTTGACTCAAGTACTGAAGATATAATCAATATGAAGTTACACAGCCAATGATTTTCTGAATGACTCATTGGATTGATTATTGTGTTTGTCCATTGGAAGTCATGACCACAAAACATAAACCTTTGCTATATGACTTTCCTGAACCCCAGTGAAATACTATTAAAGTTTTTGTTAATATTTTTAAAATTAGATTTTATTTTAATATTTTCTTTTTTCATTTTTTTTATTTTATTTTAGCAATTCTGTTTTGTCATTTTTATTATTATTATTATTTTTTATTTTTTTTATTTTTTTTAACATATGTCCCTATAGTAGCTATTTATTATTAGTTTTTTTTTTAGCTTATTTTTAGTCATTTTAGAATAAATTTTGCCTTAGCAACTAGCTGAAATAAAGCTTTAGTTCACTATAATAACTCTGATGTTAACACTGTTTGATACCTTTTTACACTATCTGCATTCATTTAAAGATGTTTAGTTTCAGTGATAGTTAATGTATTATCCTACTATGTGTATTATCAGAAGCTTCACTTTTTTTTGTCAAACTGACTCAGCATTTGTGTATTCAGTGAATGAACCTTGAGACAATAGGACTGTCATACAAACCCTCTCCTGATCTCAGTGGATTATATGGGTGTTGGTTCATATCGTCTGACCCAACAGCAGTGAATGTGGTTTTACTTGTCTGTGCACAGAAAAGATGCTCGGTACTGCTCACGTATTCAATCACATTCAAAGATATGAGATCATTATTCACTTTGATGTTACTGAATGAGTTTTCTAACCTCACTGTGCCTAGTGCAGCAACTTCTAATGTCTGTGCAAGTGTTTGAACAAATAGATGCAATAATGACAATAAAAGTGACACCAAGTGGTCAGTCTACCTCAAAACTGCCACTTTCTGTGAAGAAGTACATTAAAAATAAACTTTAGCTTTTCAGTCTTTAAATTGATGGCTTGATGAGACTTAGAAACCACATTTGCCACTATTCGCAACTACTTTCACCCCTTTCTTCCCAGCAAATTACTTTAATATTTTTGATATTTCCAAAGCTTGTTTTGAGCAAAAGCCTTTTAAAACGGTATCTTCTATTTAATCTGATCTGTAACAGACTGACCTCGGATGAGCACATCGATACTGCCCTCTGCTGGACAACAACATTACAGCACAGCCTATGTGTCTCAATTACACTAGATCTGCCTAATGAACTTTATATTACAATAAACATTTTAATACATTAATAATAATGTTTTACATTATTATTAATGTATTAAAATGACATAACTATAATAAAAATGCTAAAACACACATTTTCTTATTCTTAATACAATAATACAATTAAAATAGTAAATAATAAAAGAAAGTACAAATACTTTCCCCCTCAATAAAGAGTGTTTTTATCTAATAACATACAGTTCTTGTAACTTCTGCAATATTGAAAAATGAATTGTGGTTAATTTAGTATATAAATATATGAAATTGATGACTTTCATCATGCTTACATCAAAAATACTAGAAGCAGCCTATAACTGGTTGAGGAAAAAGTTGAGAACCACATAAAATCAAAATGTAAACTGAAAATCATTTTGTCTATATAATAAAAAAAATAATAGTAAAATAAAACTTTAACTGAAATATATTGTATTCACTACAATAATTTAAAATAGTTAAACACAAAAATCTCCCTTGATAACTGTTTTTAACTGAAGAACATACACTTCTTGTAATTGTTGAAATCACAAAATAAATAGTTAATGAAATATATCAATTTTGCTAGTTTCTGTTTGAAAACAAGCAGGTTTATCAAAATAACAGAAAAAATTAATTAATTAGTTATAAATGCCAGTCTCTTGAATGAACAGATTTAGCACTCGTATTTTGTAGGGTTCAGGAAATAACAAAAAAAAAAGAAAAAAAAAAAGACTTTGGATTTCACTGATTTCCATGAAAAGAAAAAACGAAAAAACGACTAAACTACTAAAAACTAACTTGTAATCTACATGTAATCAAACATCACCTGAAATTGCACTGCACACAAAAGAACCACCAGGTTTAAACGATTCTGAGTCATTGGGTTTATTCATACACAATTAAGTTAGCAACACATTTAAAATAATGAAGTATGTGACGTATCGCACAATAACAGGTGGTCACGTGACATTTTATCAGGGTTCTGTGATCAGTCTCTGTCTATGTCCCCAGGACAATCCGGCTGGAAGATGAAACACGGCGGCCAGAGGACGCAGCAAAAGCCAGCGGACCATCCACCAGGGTCACATCAGGAAACGGGATGATGGTAGAATGAACGCTCCTCCAGCTGCATCCTTATTCTTCATCCTTCTGCTCATAATTGTGTTTGATGTGTTTCCAGAGTTTCTACAAAAAGAAGATAAACGATTAGATGACAGCACACAGGGTGAGCAAAGCACATCACAGATATATTATTATTATTATAATACTATAGTTTATACTCAGATTGAACAGAAAATATAAATTAGTTGAGCTCTACACTGATTTCATAGCATTACAATGTTGTGTTCAAATCCCATTAAACTGTTGATATAAAATGAGATTATTATAAGCACACATATAAATATAACACTCCTGTATGTCTTTTTTAGTCTCGAGTTTGTCCTATATTTGCATGTTTAGTTGCAGTTAGCTAGCAGGCTAATCAAGGTCAGTCTACCGGCGGGTCAAGAAGAAATCAACCGAATTCAGCCGAAAAATAACTTACCCCTCGGTTTAGGTTATCAAATACCGCTTCTCCAGCCTGATCAAACACCCTCTCGAAGATAACAGCTCCCACCATGATGGTGATGGCGAAAGTTGACGTTCTTCTGAAGAGCAGATTGTAGACACTTCTTGCGAGCGCCATGATGGTCAATGGAGTCTTCCGGAAGAGTGGGCGGAGCGATGAGCTGTCTATCAAATCCCTCGACCAATGAGGCTATTCCATTAAAATCTTTATTTAAGAGAAATACTTTTTAAAATAAAGCGAATACATTTCAAATGTATTTATTTTTATGTTTATATTTATTTTTTACGCAAACGTAAACATATTTAAATATGTACAATTATCTTCTGAATTGGTTTGTAACAGACAACTGACATTGTAAATTAGCATATTTCCTGTATTACCATATAATTTACTTCTAAATATTTTACATTTGAGGGTAATAATGTCGTAATTTAATCAATTATGTAATTAGGCACCCTCTTTAAGAAGGGAATGGAATATTCCTGCCCCCTTTGCGCACCCATTTAGTTTCTTCCGTAACCCGGTAGATTTTCTCACGTGACCGGCACAACTTCCTTTCTTGTGGCAGCCGTCGAGAAAAATGGTGAGGATTTTAACGAAACCGAGCAATCTGAATCAATCCTGTGTATTATCCATGTTTAACGACCCTGAGGAAGAGTTTTAAATACACCTCGAGTTGTGCGCTAGAGTTTGAGCCCAGTATTTAAAAAGATGACTTTGAAATAAAGTGAGTTTTGAGTGATGAAACGATGACTGCTCGAAGCTAACTGAAGTTTAGCGGTGGTCTGTGCTGTTTAGTCTGTTAGCGTAGCGTGCGATTTAAAACCGCTGTAAAGCTGCATTCATAAATGCGTAAAGTTAATATTATAGAACTGTTTTGGGATATTGTGGCTTTCAGCAGTCAACAGCCATGAAAACACACTTAAACGACAGCTTGTTATAACCTGTTTGTTTAGGCGGAACGAGTTGAGTGCGAGCTGACATGCGTTTCCAAAGCATTAACATCAGAAACCTCTGACATTATTAGTAGGTAATTGTTCATGAAGGGAACTGAACTTCAATAACTATGCATCTGTATGCTTTTGATACGTATTCACAGTTCTAGGAGTCTCTATAAAAGCTATCTTTTATTAACACATAAATGGTTTGATGTGATTAAATGCTAATGAATGCTGTGTGTTTGTAGGCAAAGATCAAGGCCAGAGACCTGCGTGGAAAGAAAAAGGAGGAGCTGCTGAAGCAGCTGGATGATCTGAAGGTGGAACTTTCCCAGCTCCGCGTTGCCAAGGTTACCGGTGGAGCTGCATCCAAACTCTCCAAGATGTGAGTGATGGGATGGAGCTGGTTGTGTTCGTCTGTTCAGCAAACATCAGCATTATTGGAGGCCTGAATGCACTGTAAAGGAAGAACAATGATTTGGGGCCCCTTCTGTTTCAATGCGAGCTTTGTGATGGGAATGCGTGTGTGTATTTTGTTCTTTAGTGTATTCTGATCCAAGAACAAGGACGTTCAGTATTCACACAATTTCTCCAGGTCTTAAAGTCTTCATTAGCCCTTCTATAAGTCAATTAATCAGAGTGGAAAGTCCTAAATTCTAGTTGTGGCACAAAATGTTGCATGCATTTCCTCTTTTTTTTTTTTGGTACAAATATACAAACATCTTTAAATCTATCAAGAACGAGTTAGAAAACTAAGCTAAGATGAGCAGTTTATAATGGGGTGTGAGCCATTTCCCTCTGAACTTTTTTTGTTTCCGGTGTAAACTCATTCTTGATCAGTTTTATCAGAAAATAAAACTGTTTTATGCCATTTTACTTTAAGTAAATGCATTTTGATGTGAGAAACTTTATACATTTGCTTTGGAAAACAAGATAAATGCTGGGGAAGGACATTACAAAGTCTTAAGTTTACCTTTATAAAACCTGCAGAAACCCTGTTTGTGTATCTGTTCCATATTCAAAACATGTTTTGAAATAGTTTTCAGCCTTATTTATTTTGAGTTTGCCAAAAATTGAACTCTGGAGTTAATTGAATTAAATGGAAAGCATCATTCTAATGTTTATTTCCTCTCTTTTCAGCCGCGTTGTCCGCAAGTCCATCGCCAGAGTTCTCACAGTCATCAACCAGACACAGAAGGAGAATCTGAGGAAGTTTTACAAGGTCAGCTTAACGCCACTGAAATGAATTCATACACGCACACAAGAGACTCTTGTGTAACACCTTGAAGTCATTTTTAGATGGTGTAAAGATGGTGTAAGTTTGTTCGAACGAACTTGAGACAAACTTTCTTTTAGAACAAATGCACTTAGGAGAGTTTGATCGAGTTGCATAAACGGCAGTGTTTGTGTTGAAGTGGGAAGCTGTAATGGCCATTAGTGTCCTGTTACATTCATTATTGTATTCAGGCAACATGCACTGTTATAAGACACAAACTACTCCAGCAAGGCGATCACCCAGCACTCCTCCTGCTGAAGTGGAGCTAGTGTGAATATTCTCTTGCTAAAGAATTATGACTGTTCACGGCGGAGTCTTTAAATGACACTCATCTGCTGTGAGCAGCCGACAACACCTTTGTCTCCTATCATTTATTGAACTAAAGCTGTAGTCCAAATTGAAAAGACCGTTTACTGGACAACCCAGTTACTTTGTCTTGGAAATGTATGTCAATACTTTATAATGTAGTAGTTTATTAATTTAACACCTAGTTTTTTTTTTGTTTGTTTTTTTTTTAAAGTATATATTTATATATTTTTTTCATTCTCATTTATATTACCTGTCATCAATTTTATTATATTTAATTGATGTTTGGTATATTGATCCCTTCAACGCTTCAGTCGACCCTTTTTCATATTTCTGGATTTCTCAGAAGCAAAAGTCATTTGAATGGAATTTACAAAGTATAATTTTTGTATTCCCACTTATAATAGAAAGAGAAAATCTACAGTAAGTTTTTCTATGAGCATTTCTATTTGGAGATGTTAAATTTGCTGTCACTTCCTCGGCTTCATTAGTAACACAGCATTAACTTGTTTTCTGAAATGAAGTGCCAAGGGTAATATAATGCAAAGTATAGTGTTCTAAATGTACATAAAAAAATGTAAATTTAAATAACAATTTTAAATGTAAAATGCACTATAAAAAGTGTAGTGTAATAACGTTTTTATAGATTTAGATTTGTTAACTGTGGAAAGGGTCCATGTACTTTAATTTTTTTTTAATTTATGGAAGGTTTTACAGCAGGTGTGTTGATTCAATGAATGTTTATTTCTGATCAATCTCAACACTTCCTGTTCTCTTCCAGCTGCTTCCTGTATTGTCCGCTTGTTGATTCTAACAGCCCCGTTCTTTTTGTTTTCAGGGTAAGAAGTACAAGCCTTTGGACCTGAGGCCCAAGAAGACGCGTGCCATCCGTCGTCTGCTGACAAAACACGAGCAGAACCTGATGACCAAGAAGATGCAGAGGAAGTCCCGCCTCTACTCCATCCGCAAATTCGCAGTCAAGGCTTGAGGCTGTACTGTTGTTGTTTGCTGAAAAATAAACACCCCACCCTGAAATCAAGACGCCAGAGTCTGTGTTTCTGAAGCAGGAATGGGGGTTATTGGGAAACATGATGAAAGTGTTGATTGGGTATTAAGTTACTAGCAATATTTATTTTGTTTGTTTTTGACATTCGTTAGAACCTGGATGGTCAGAGTGTCTTTTCCACTGGAAGTCTGTGTGATTTGAGTGACTTAAATTGGTCAAACTAAACATTTAAGGTTCATTTAAGAATCTAAAACTAAATCGGAGTTAACCTTTTCAAGGGTTTGTCTGTGGTTGGTAATAGTTTATGGCACTCATACGAACTTGAGTTCTTCATTAGAATATTTGATTTAGATTTTTAAAATTGTATTTAAGATGTGCAGCTAATCCTGCCTTCGAGTAAGTTTAGGAATTTTCTATTAACAGTTTGGTTATCCTGATTATGTTGAAGTGATTTTGATTGTGGGAAAAAAATAGGTTTGTAATATGCTTTATGCATGATAATTTAGATATTCTACTGACAATCCTAAATTTTAAAACCCTAATTTTACATTAAACATTTTTTTTAAAGTTTTATACTTTTTTTTTTTTTTTTTTTAGTAAATTAAAGTATTGCTGAGATATTACATTTTAAATTTAAAAAGCAGCAATGTTATTTCTAAAATAAATTGTAATGTTTTATATTAAACTTTACATTATACCATTAAATGTTACTCTATTTTCAAAATGATCATGTAACATGTGTAAAGTTTAATATAAAACATTACAATTTATTTTAGAAATAACCTGTTTTCTATATATCACACCTAATTATTTTCTTACACCGTAAGCCTTTATGGGTCTTTATACATGAAAATATATATTATATAAAATAATACTTCCCTTTGTACAGTACCATTAAAATCAATAATATGAGATAGATCTCCATTGTCATCCACTTCCAGTTATTTTAGCAATACAAAAATGCTGCTTGATGTTGCAAACTGTTATTTATTATATTTTATTACCATAACCATACACACTAGTCTGCAGTGTAAATAATTAATCAGAAATCTTACTTTTCATTGAAAAAGTACAAAAATGCATACAAACTTCCAACAATCACGAAACCTTATGAACCCAAACTAAATGTTCTGACAATGTGGTGGTTTTCATGGATGCTCATCTCATAAATATGATCATTCAGACATGCAGGAGGCTGCATAACATTCACTGAGGCTGTGTGTGTCAGTGGGTTTATAATCAGTTCCACAGCTGCTTTCATTCACCGTGGGTCACAATGTGCTGACCGTCATCATCTTTACTGTCCTGTTCTGTGTTTAAACTCCTGCATCTCTCACTACTGTCCTCTGTGCTGTTTTCTTCATCCTCTTCTTCATCCAGCTGCTCAGAACCGCTGGTGAGAAGCTTCCCATCAGGAGTGAACACACAGCCGTATGCCGAGTCCTTATGACCCTAAAACACACACACACACCATGAAGCTTGTGATGTCATAATACTAAACATGTGACCAGTCAAAGGTTCTCAGTCACCTGCAGCCTCTTCAGACAGACTCCAGTGGTCACATCCCAGATCCTCACCTAATGAGCAAACATGAGCATCAAGCATTGCCACACAGCCGGTGTGTGAATGAGTGTGTGTTTGTTTTACCATGTCGCCTTCAGCGGTGGATGCTAAAACCAGTCCGTCTCTGGAGAAAGCCAGACTTCTGACCCAAACACGCTCACAACCTCCCAACGCAAACAGACACACGCGACGCATCGGCAACCAAACACGCACCGTGCCGTCCCATGATCCTGAGGCCTAAACACACACACATACATATACTAGCGGTCAAAAGTTTGGATTAATGAAGATTTTTAATGTTTTTTTTTTGTTTTTTTTAAGTCTCTTCTGCTCACCAAGGCTGCATTTATTTGATCAAAAATACAGTAAAAATAGACTTTAAAAAAAAAAACATTATTACGGTTAAAAATAACTGTTTTCTATTGTAATATATGTTAAAATGTAATTTATTCCTGTGATGCAAAGCTGAATTTTCAGCATCATTACTCCAGTCTTCAGTGTCACGTGATCCTTCAGAAATCATTCTAATATGCTGATTTGCTGATATACTGCTGCTCAAAAATCATATTCATGCTGAAAACAGTTGTGCTGCTTCACTTTTTGTGGAAACCAATACATTGCCATTCAAAATGTTTGACATTATTATTTTAATACATGTATAATGTTACAAAATAATTCTATTTCAAATAAATGCTGTTCTTTTGAACTTTCTACAAAAAAAATGCGAAGCAGCACAACTTTTGTTTTGAATTTAACATTAATAATACGTTTTTTTGAGCAGCAAATCAGCATATTAGAATGATTTAGTATTGATGCTGAAAATTCAGCTTTGATCACATGTTTGATTTTAAAAAAAAATAGAAAATGGTTATTTTAAATTGTAAGTATATTTTACAATATTACTGATTGTACTGTATTTTTGATCAAATTAACGCAGCCTCTGTGAGCAGAAGAGACTTCTTTCAAGAATCAAACATCAAAGCTCATTCTCACCAGCATCCCACTAACAGAGAAACAGACACAGGCCACGTTCCCCTGGTGCCCCTGTAACGTCACAGCCTCTTTTTCCTCATGAAGTTTCCAGACTCTCACGGTCCGATCCCAGGAACCCGTGGCCTGAACCCACAGAAAGAAGAGGTGATGCAGCTCATGCTGACTGGAGCAAAACAAATGGCACAGCGAGACCATGATTCATACCACACACTGGGAGTCTGAAGAGAATGCGCTGCTCTGGACAGCTGCAGCATGACCCCGCAGATCCTCCACCATCTGACCGCTCTGAGACATCAAACAACACCACACAAACATTACTGGACAGTCTTCAACCAGTGAGCTAAACACCTGTTACTACATAAACAGGGTCCAAGATTCACGTCATTTGTTCATGTTTAAGGTTAGTGATATGAAAAAACTCTTAACTGTAAGTATTAAATTTCATCAAAATGCTTGCCTCAAAGCTATTTTTGTGTTATGGATATGAATGATTCCTAGGGATTTTTAAATCTCTATGGGGTTACAAGAGGATGCTAAGAGATTTTTTTTTTTTTTTTAAGTATTTTCAGAGCTGTCAAAATGTGTTAGATATTAATTAAATATGCTTAAAATAATATTTAGACATTATTTTCCTTCTAGTCATAAATAATAAGATTAATCAGTTATTATATTCTATTGACAGTTCTAATTTTATTTTAATAACAAATCTGTTTTTTATTTTTGAAGATTGTCTTTATATTTTTATTATATATTGATATTTTTAATAACAAATAATATTATTCAAATTAATTTGAAATAAACATTTTCCAGCCTTCCAAACGTAACAAAATAGATATTTAAAAATATAGATAAAAAATTCTATATACACACACACACACACATATATATATATATATAAACAAATTAAAATAATATATAATAGACATTAAGTACTATATAATATGAAGTATTATATTTAATTATTATTATTTTATATATATAAATTCTAATATATAATTAACTGTATAAAATAACTAATAACATAATATAATACACATTATATATATATATATATATATATATATTTACATACATACATAATATTAACATAAATATGAAAATAATATTTATTAGACAAAGTAAAATATATTAACATACCCAATTCTACATATAATAAAAAATATTTACATTATTACATTTTACAAACAACATTTTCTCTTAATATTTTTCTCACACAATAAAAATGGCTGTTTATACATGAAAATCAAGCACCACTCAATTTGTGAAAATCTATATCTCTTTCCTCCTGAAATATGATTTTGAAAGTGAAGTGTCATTTGTTTAAATTAGTGCTGTCAAACGATTAATTGTGATTAATCGCATAGAAAATACAAGTTTTTGTTTGCATAATATATGTGTGTGTTCAGAATTTATTTTGTATATATAAATACACACACATACAGTATATATTTTGAAAATATTTACATGTCTATATTTATATTCATATAATTTATATTTATATATACATAATAAATATACACAGTACACATACATATATTATGTAAACAAAAACTTTTATTTTGGATGCGATTAATCGCGATTAATCATTTGACAGCACTAGTTTATTGTGTCTATTTCTGCGTGTTTTTAAAAAGGGAAGTGTTTGTTTCATTTGGTTAGATATATGTATCCCTCTATTTCTGTTAGACTCTGTAAGTCTTTTTTAAAAAGGGAAGTGTTTGTTTCATACATCAGTACCTGATCTACTGTGGTATTGTGAGTGGACATGTTTGTTTGTCACCTGAACTCTCCAGATCAGCGCTCTGTTGTCCCATCCTCCCGAAACCAGCCACTGACCGTCCGGACTGAAGCTCACCGTCTCCACACTCCCACTGTGAGCTGACAAGCAGCAACGTTAACTTTGAGTTAAGTTTGACTGAAACTATGGTTATCAAAGCAATTTTTGTAAGGATAATTCAATTTGATTACAAAAACTATGATGATAATTGTTGCTGCTTAAGTTATGAATCATGTGATGCATCAGTATTTGAGTTTATTTGAGTCATTGTGAAGTGAAACACACCTGTCAGAATGTGTGTGCATTCAGTGCTGGAGCGGCTCCAGATTCTGACGGTACGGTCGTGAGACGCGCTCGCAAACAGCTGACCATCCCAGGAGAAAACACATGATTTCACTGGACCTGCGTGTTTTTTTCAAAACAAATAATTAAACTTTTTATGCATACCTACATACATTAAATACATTTCTACATTCCATACTCACAATGCACAATGACATTTATATATACAATTTTATATATATATATATATTCCTGTAAATCTTTTTTCAGGATAGGCTTATCTATCTATCTATCTATCTATCTATCTATCTATCTATCTATTATGTCTTCCACATTTCCCCAGTTATTCAAACACATACTGACCATTTTGTGACAACATGCCCCCTCTATATGGGGGTAAATCTGCCATTAAACAGGCAATGTTTCAAGTTTTCTTCAGTGTCTAGCCCTATATTTGTGACTTTATTCCTGATATTATTTAGCAGTTACACAACAGAAGATCTTTATGCCTTTTTCTTTACAACTCTGTCGTTCCGTGTCAAACGACATGTTTAAGCATCTTTTTTCCACTGTGAGAAATGCCTATTGATATGAGTCAGCTAATTGCAAGCATGTTTTTACCTTGAAATATAAGTTTCAAAATCAATCTGATGGTACACCGACTTCTAATAAGTCAAAAACGTCTGTTGTGGGAGTATGTGTGTGATTTTGGTGAGCATGTACGAAGTTCCACGAAAAAAGGTTTCTTTATGGCAGCAACAAATACATGTGCATAGCTGTAATTATTACAACAGTCAAATATTTACAACAGCGAATTCCACTCACTTTAGGCTACTGTAAGGGACTCCAAAATAGCAAAAAAATTATTAGTGCTGTCAAATGATTAATCGTGATTAATCTCATCCAAAATAAAAGTTTTTTTTTACATAATATATGTATACTGTGTATTTAGTATATATAAATACACACACCTACAGTAAATATTTTGAAAATATTTACATGTATTTACATGCATATATTTATACGGAGTGTCTATTTACACAAAGTGCAAATAGCCCGCCTTGTCTATATTTCAACATGTGGTTGAGCTAGACAACATTACAAAAGACAGTCAGCAGTGGGCAGCTGGCAGATGCTAAAAAAATGTGTAGCATTCAATGCAATTCAGTTCATGGGGTGCAGATAATTGCCACTATTTGCAATAAGTACTAGGCTATAAATAGCAGAAAATCTTGCTATTTTCACTTAGTGTAGCATCTATGACTAAGAAAATATGCTATTTTCACTTAGTGTAAATAGCCTCAGCCTTATTTACATTCTTATATTTTATATTATATATAAATATATTTAACATATAAACATAACATATTTTTTATGAATACATGTATTTATATAGGCCTAGACATAATAAATACACACATTATACACACATATATTAGGCTATGTAAACAAAAACTTTTATTTTGGATGAGATTAATCGTTTGACAGCATTACACACAGCTGCTTTAATGTACCCGAGTGTCCGCTAACTGTGGCCAGGTGTTTTGCGCTGTTGGCGTTCCACAGGTACAGTCTGCCGTAATCACAGCACGTGAGCAGAATCTGACAGTCAGGTGAGAAAGCGCAGCAGTTCACCTGAGACACAGCCGAGAGCACAGAGCCACTGAAACAACATGCTTTATCTTCACCTAATTAATTCATCTAGCCTATGTATTTATAATTAGGCTATATGTAGTAAATAAAATATCAACATTGCTGAAATATATAGAAAAAGTAAATTAAGCACAGGCAAAATATGAGCGCTTACCTACCTCTCCTTTGTGTCTGGAAAAATATCTAATGTTGGAGACGCTGAAGTCTTCTGAGGGATGGCGCCACATGTCTCCTTGTGCACGAGACGTCGCCATTTCAGAAATGTCGGAAATGTAATAATTAATCACACACGGTGCAGTGGTTAGTGTTGCAGCTCAGTTTTGTTTGTGTTGTGACTGTGTGTGTATCCAGAGTTACGCTCTCTTGAGTGTCTGAGGGCTGCGCCTGCGGTTTATTGGGATTTTTCTGCTGGTTTAGAAAGTCATTAACTCTGAGAGAGAAAAACAAAGCAAAAACACTTTAACGAGCTTAGTTTGAGTGTTCAGCTGCCATTTGCACTTTTTAAGCACTGAATGTAAGTGATGTAAAAATCACTGGTATATATATTCCTATAGTCTGTAATTTGATCAGAATTACGTTATAATGCTATATGTGACTCTGGACCACAAAATCAGTCTTAAGTGTCAATTTTTCAAAATTGAGATGTACACATCCTCCAAAGCTGAATAAATAAACTTTCCATTGATGTATGGTTTGTTAGGATCGGACAATATTTGGCCGAGATACGACTATTTGGAAATCTGGAATCTGAGGGTGCAAAAAAAAAAATCGAAATATTCAGAAAATCGCCTTTAAAGTTGTCCAAATGAAGTTCTTAGCAATGCATATTACTAATCAAAAATTACGTTTTGATATATTTATGGTAAGAAATTTACAAGATATCTTCATGGAACATGATCTTTACTTAATTTCCTAATGATTTTTGCCATAAAAGAAAAATCCATAATTTTAACCCATACAATGTATTTTCGGCTATTGCTACAAATATACCCCAGCGACTCAAGACTGGTTTTGTTGTCCAGGGTCACATCTATGAAGCACTATTGTACCGTTTTGCCACATAAAAAAATGGCACCTTAAAGGAATAGTTCACCCAAAAATGAAAATGTTGCCATCATTTACTCACCTTCGTGTAGTTTCAAACCAGTATGTCTTTCTTTCTTTTGCAGATCATAAAAGAAACCGTTTTGGTTACCCCTGATTTCCATTATATGAAGAAAAAAGAGACATTTCTCAAATCTTTTGTCTTTCCACAGAAGAAATAAAGTAATACCGATCTGAAATTACATGAGGCTGAGTACACCATGACGGAATTTTATATAATTTTCTGTTATATAATTTCTATTATTTATATTCTATTATGACATTTTCTTCCATTTTTCATTTCAGGAGCCACTCATAATTATTCCATTTACTTTCATAACTACACAACCTTAAAAATATATAATATAATAATATAATATGCCAATATTATATTAGTTGTACATTAGTGTATTAGCTGAATGACATAAATTTATGACAATTTATAAATAATATTTCATATTTATAATATCTTATAGGCTAATCATGTATATAATTTATGTATGATTATGTATTATTTTAAAGCCAGATGTCAATTGTTTCTAGGCTAAATTTTTCTATGAAATCTCTCCTCTCAGTAAGTCTATGTTTGAGAATCCCAAACTTCCTAAAAAATTTCCACATAGGCCTACTGTAAGGAATTTAAGCACCTTCCTGTTAAATGCGTCATCTGTATGCAGGTGTGTTCATGCTGTGTGTGTGCCAGATGAGTTTAAAAAGCAGTTCATGCATGACCCTTCAGGAGTCCTGACATGTTAGTGTCATTTCAGAACTAGATGTCCTTTTCCTGTAAAACGTGAGTATTTTTGAGAAATTACCCTCAGTAGTTTTCTATGCCTGACTGTTTCTGTTTGTAAGGAACACATCTGTGTTTCAGTCTCACAGTTCGACAGAGTAGCTGATGCACCAGATCAGTAGGCTTTCTATCTGAATGTTTACTCTGAACAGCATGTTTAGTAGTTGTTTGCACGATGATATTTAGTAGTTTGCATGCGTTTCACACAGCTCGCTCGCAGGAGTCGCAGCAGAAGACGTGTGTGTGAGTCATTCAACTCATCCTCATGTAGGAAACAATGACACCTTTCACCTTTACTGAATAACAAACACGTTGATAGAAACCCAGCAGTTTCAAAAACAAAATATGAAGTCTTCTATAGTTGATGCAAATGCTTTTTAGAGAGAGAGAGAGAGAGAGAGAAAAAAAACAGTTTGGGGACAAAATGCAATTAATAAAATGCAACTAAAATCATGCATAGTTAAGATGAAATGTGTCATCTTGGAATAGTTCTCTCAAAATTAAAAATGCACTCACCCTCAGGCAATCCAAGATGTTTGTTTCTTTGTTTCTTACAAACACATAACTTTTCTCTTCACAAGATGGTAAATGATGGAGTGGTGTGGATTATTGTGATGTTTTTATCAGCTGCTGGACTCTCATTCTGACGGCACCCATTCACTGCAGAGCATCCATTGCTGAGCAAGTGATGGAATGCTACATTTTTCCAAATCTGATGAAGAAACAAACTCATCTACATCTTAAATTTCATAAATTATGAGCAAATTAAATTTTTAGGTGAACTATTCCTCTAAAAGGGAGCAGATAATGCATCCCAACTCTGTTGATAATGTCAAATCAAGCTCTTTTGGTGCATTAATATTAATATGTTTTTTTTTTTTTAGGTCATTTTGGTTTTACTTTTGCACAATAAACAGGTTGTGTTTGATTGTCACTTGATGATGTCTGATATAAAATCTGGTAAAAACTAGTTTAGAGGAAGTTGAGCTCTTTGACCTGTATGAGTTAGGGCTATGGCCTAAATAAAGCAAGTGTGTGCACGGATGTGTGGGTGTGCAAGAATATTTTGGTGGATTACTTACATTTAGGCTACGCACGTCCTTCGTAGAAAACAGGAAAGCATCTTTCTCTCAAGTGTTTGTCACTTTTGATCTGTATTTGATCTGCTCCTTCTGCGTCATAGACAGCGCAAGCTGCTGCACCACAGTAACCATTATACCAACAGATACAAGTAAACAGTGCACTAATGAGAAGCGAAAACACCTTGGTTAGAGATCCCAAGATTAGACATGTGACTTCTGTTTGTGTTATCTCACACCTGCAGGTATTTCCTTCCCACAATGGTGAAATGCTTTAGCAGATCTTTGGCAGAACAACAGTTTATTAATTTAAAACCATCAAACTGAACTAAAATTGCTTTAAGACCAACAGGTCTTTTTCCCTTCAAGTCTCATCTTGCCGCCAAGTGAGCAACAAATATGAAAACTATAATCAACTATAAAAACGTTTTGGACAATTAAGAACCTCAAGAACACAAAAAGGTCGAAGTAATTATGACGCTAAAGACAGAGAGAGAGGGGCTCAGAAGTGGGGACGGTGATGATGTCATCGGTATGGAACGAGAGAGAGAGAGAGAGAGAGAGCGACAGAGAGCGAGAGAGAGAGATAGAGAGAGAGAGAGAGAGAGCGTTGTTTCATTTGGATTCCACGCGCAGACTAAACGTGTGGAGACGTCGTTTGACGTTATTTTTAACTGAGCACAACATAGGACGTGTTTGTCAGTCATGGGGAAAGTTTTTCTTGTCGTGTTAATCGCTTTAATTCTTCTGAACGCGACCCGGGCTAAAGGTGAGCGAATCTATTTGTTAAACGTTTAATTTCGATTCACTTCAAGCAGTTCATTACTCTGTGTATAGTCTGAGTTTACTGTTGTACATGTGTGTGATGAACGAGAAAACAGTCGGTTTACTGTAAAAAATAATTAATGTGTTTCCGTTTTTAATTATCTTTTCTCTCTGTATTTCTTAGTGATCTGTAATCAAACAGGTTCTACAGTAAAACATTTGACAGGTTTTATATAGTTTTGTTATTTTATGAATATTAGGCTTACGGTTATATTTTATAGACCAATTTAAGATAGCATAAGACACAATAATAGTAGGTCTGAGTAGTTCACAAATAACGTGAATAGGATTTTTTTTCCTATAAACAAACAATATTAAAGACTGTATTCCTCAGTGAAATAATCTATAATCATATATATATTGGCAAAACCTTTGAAATTTTTATTTCAGGAATATTATGTTATGTTATTTTTTTATATACTAATGTTAAGTAAGGCAACAGAAGGTGTTATTAAATATAGGTGTAGTTTGCAAAATGATGTGAGTAGGAAAATTTCAAGATCAGTATATTTTTGCAGTCCACTTTTTGTCTGTTAATATGAACTGCATCTTTTTATATTTATACACATATGGTTTATATCTTACTTAAAAGAGTTTGAGATGGTTCAGACAGTCGGGCCGGTGTTGTGTAATATTCAGTTCCTGTGAAAAACTGTTCCAGTGGGTGGAGTTAATGTGAATAGTCATTAGTTCCCCTGTTGTGGGCGTGTCCTTGAAACAACGCGCAAACGAATGGAACTGAAAATATTAGTGCATGCTCCTCAAATCGCTACGTGTTTAATGGATTATTTAGAAAAGGTAATCAAGTATCAATGTTCAGCATTGAAGCATTAACTGCAACAGTGTCAAAATAATGCATAGTTTTTGTAATAATATGATAAATCGTCTATAAGCTGTTTTGCCTGATTGATTACAGGAATGCAGCAAAACAAACAATAAGTGAATAACTTATGCTAACCTAGGCTAATATAGTTTTTCATTTGTGGGGTTTTAATTAATTCATTTATTTATTTGAATAGATTAGCCTACATAGTTGTCATTGGTGACTACTGCAGTGTGCATACAACAATGCCTGAAACAAACCTCTAGAAATGTATATACACCTCTAGGTCAGCTGCTACTCCAAGAATATTATTTTTAAATTTGGATAAGAAATCATACATATGTCACCATCAATAGTGTCATAATATGGCCTTGATTTGCTTTTGTGATGTTTCCACATATATTCATCATCATGTAAAGTCACTGTCTTGTTTCAGACTGGATGTGGAGTTTAAGTCACTCGTAGCTGACCATTGTGTGAACTGAACATACATGGAGCCTGTTTTCATTGAGTGCCAAGGCCATGTTTTAATATTTATCTCAGACACCAGACACTGACTTAATTTTGCATTGCTTCATTCCACATACACATACTTTCACATAATTTCCTTGTTTTTCAATTGAGTTGTATTCATAAAGCAAATACTTCTGCACTTGTCATAGTAACATTTAATGTATGTAACTAATATTTATATACTCTACAACATAATGTTTTGAGTAGCATTTTATATAAACAGTCAAAATAAAACACTTACTAAAAAAGATAACGCTATTTGTTAACCTACATGTCATGTTAAAATTAACCCATATCAGAGAACTGTCAACATGAAAGTGTTAAAATTATTGAAGTACTAACTTTAAATTAATCTCAGAAAATATTAATCTCAGGAGGAGATAGGAGAACAGAGTTTGGCTGACAAAAACATTTGGGTTTCATTGTTGTAAATTTTCAAATGTTAAACATGATTGTGTATATCTGCACTATCATGTGTGTTGCACTATCCGTACTTTCTTCTTGGAAGATCCTGCCACGAAGTCAGATTCCTTGTGTGTGTAAACATACTTGGTAATAAAGCTCTTTCTGACTTCTGAACACAACACTAGGATCATGAAATTGTGGATGTTTTCACACATAAACATAATGACATGAAAGAGATTGTTTGATTGATTGCAACATATGGTCAAAGAACAGACACAATGTATGATTATACAGTATATGATATTTATTATTATAATATTATTAGTAGTTATTTCTCAGATTATCTAAACTGTTAAGCAATGCTCTGTATTTGATTGTTAACTAAATACAATTAAGGAAAACATGACATGCTTTTTTAGGTCCATTTTAAAGGGACAATTCATTCAAAAATAAAAAATGTTGTTTCAATGTTGTATGACTCATTCTTCTGTCAAAGATACTTTGTTCACACTGGTTTCAAACAGGTGAGTAAATGATGGCACAGTTTTCATTTTTTGGGTGGACGTATACCTTTATATTATAATTTATTATAGGCTACTTGGAGATTTGTGATTCCCAAACAGGTGTATGTGCAAAGATTTTGATTTGTTTTTAACTTAAAATAAAAGAAAATAATAATAGAATAAAATATGTGACAGATAGAAGTAAATGTGCATTTATCTTTGTGACTTTTTAATTTACATGATACATGATATAATATGAGAAAAAGGAATATTTGTAGTTTGGTGTTGATAAAGATACTGGGCTGTGGAGGCTGGGAAATACTGGCTATTAAAAATAAAAAAAGAAGATGATGATGAAAGAAAGAAAGAATGACACAGGATACTCACAGGAGACTAGCTTATATACATTTGGCCACAGATACATTTGTAGTGGTTTGTTTCAGGCATTGTTGTAGCTACACACTGCAGTATAGTCTCCAATGACAACTGGGTAGGTTAATCTATTAAAAAATTAATTAATTAATAAATTAAAGCCCCACAAATGAAATATATAAAAGCTACACATCAAACAACAACAACAACAACAACAAAAAAACTATATTAGCCTAGGTTAGCATAAGTTATTCACTTATTGTTTGTTTTGCTGCATTCCTGTAATCAATCAGGCAAAACAGCTTATAGACGATTTATCATATTATTACAAGAACTATGCATTATTTTGACACTGTTGCAGTTAATGCTTTAATGCTGAACATTGATACTTGATTACCTTTTCTAAATAATCCATTAAACACGTAGCGATTTGAGGAGCATGCACTAATATTTTCAGTTCCATTCGTTTGCGCGTTGTTTCAAGGACACGCCCACAACAGGGGAACTAATGACTATTCACATTAACTCCACCCACTGGAACAGTTTTTCACAGGAACTGAATATTACACAACACCGGTTGCATAAACTGTTTAGACTAGTCTTAAAAAGTTAGTCATCTATTTTTTTTTTCTTCAAGGCTGGTCATAACTTTTTTAATTCAGTTATGAAAAGGTAGATTAGTCTTATATGTATTGGAAAAGTAAGACTGATTACCTCTTGGCAGCTGCTTGTTGGTCAAACTAGTTCTTAAGACACTGTCTTAACATGGTGGCTAAGTTTATGCAACTGTATATAAACACATAAAATAACTCATTTTCAACATTTCTTCTCCTTATCCAGTCCTATGCAAACAAAGCATGCTGGAAACTACATCCACTTTCCAATTTTCAAAAGTTATCAAGACAATTTCATTAAATCATTTTTTAATCAATTAATTTTAAATTGCACACAATATAAAGCAGATGCAATGATAAACATTTTGATGTCAAAAGGACTCGTCAATATAATATTTGCAATTTAAAATATTTAATTGAACCAATAAATTAGAATTGTTAACTTGCAATCGTGCAGTTATTTTAGTTGTGGCAATATGATTTTTTTGCATACAAAACAAAAGTATCTTGTTATCCTAACTCTTCGCTTTGCCTACTTGTAGGAAGGAAGGCCAAAGGCAACAGCACTGTCTTCGCCAGACCGAGGACTTTTCAAGGAAACGCCATCCCAGTCAACGTCCCTCCTCCTCCAAACCGAACGACAGACCCCCAAACACCCGTCCTCCCGTTCGCCGTTGATGTCGAAGTCCAGTTACAAAGCAACAACACGGCAAACTACCTCCAAGGTCCTCTGAGCAACAGTTTCATCCCAGCCGTCTACATCATAGCCGTCGTTGTCGGCATTCCCTCCAATATCGCCATCTTGATCTCCGTTGGAACCAAAGTGAGGGTGATTTCGTCAGCTATTTTGTACTGTAGCCTGGCAGCATCCGACTTGCTGCTGTTGTTCAGCCTGTTACTGAAAGCACACTATCATCTCAGCGGAAACCATTGGATATTCGGCGAAACCGCTTGTCGTATCACGACCGCCTGTTTTTACGGAAACCTTTACTGCTCCGCGTTCATATTAGCATGCATTAGCATCAAACGCTACATAGCTGTGGTGCATCCTTTCCTTTATAAGAGCTTGCCAAAGCGCTCGTTCACCACTTGGGGTTGCCTAACCGTTTGGATTATATTTATTATCGCCACTGTGCCAGAATTTCTAGTGCAACAAAGCTACCGCATCACAGATCTCGGAGTAATCACATGTCATGACGTTCTTCCTGCTAATTTAGATTACTACCAGTGGCTTATCTATTATAATTTAGGCTTTGCCTGTGTAGGTTTTTTTCTGCCCCTAGTGGTGACAGTGGCATGTTACACCTCTATTGTCTGGCACCTGAACCGTTCGCACCGAGACTGGGCTCTTTATATCAGAGCTAGCACTTTTAACTTCGTTATCTTCGTTTTGTGCTTCGGCCCGAGCAGCTGCCTTCATTTTGTGCATTACGTTCTGCTGTCTGTCGGCTCCACGGAGAGTTTTTATATCTACTTCAGCGTGTCCGTGTGTCTGTGTTGCCTGCACAGCGCTCTGGATCCGTATCTGTTCGTGCTCATGTCCAGGACTGTCGGAACCAAACGCTACTTCCTTACACGCAAAGGACGCGCGCTTAGCATCTCTGCGTAAAGTCAACATGAAATGCTTGTTGTGGAGCCTGTTTAACTTCCCTAATCTTTGAAACTGGATATTTAATGTGACCTGTCTGAAATAGCCGAAAGACACTTTTTTTTTTTTTTTTCAAGAAACTAATACTTTTATGCAGCAAGAATGCATCAAATTGATCAAAAGTGACAGTAAAGACATTCATATTGTTTATACTGAAAGATTTATTTTGAACTTTCTATTCAGAATCCTGAACAAAACGTATGATTTGTACAAAAGTATGAAGGAACACAATTGTTTTCAACATTGATAATGATAAGAAATGAGCAGCAAATCAGCATATGTGACCCTGGACCACAAAACCAGTCTTAAGTCGCTGGGGTATATTTGTAGCTATAGCCAGCTACATTGTATGGGACAAAATTATCGATTTTTCTTTTATGCCAAAAATCATTAGAATATTAAGTAAAGATCATGTTCCATAAAGATATTTTGTAAATTTCTTACCATAAATATATCAAAATTAAATTTTTGATTAGTAATATGCATTGCAAAGAACTTAATTTGGACAACTTTTAAGGCGATTTTCTCAATATTTTGATTTTTTTTGCACCCTCAGATTCCAGATTTTAAAATACTTGTCTCTCAATAGTAATGGCTGCTGAAAATACAGCTTTGCATCACAGGAATAAATGTAATAAATTACATTTTATGATATATTCAAAACGGAAAACAATTGTAATATTATTTCACATAATACTGCATTTTTGATCAATTAGATGCATTAAGAATATGAAGCAAATAGTCAATTGTGATTTCATGTTGACTGATTATAAAGCGTTATCTAGAATGTTTTTTGGTTTCAGTCTTGTTTCTGAACCTCTTTGTTCTAGATTTAAAGTTTTTAATATGTGAAGTGCCACGAGGAGAACTAATAGTTGGTAGTTCCAGCCAGAATCGGTTGGACAGGAGCAGCACCTTTTATACTGAATACAAATGGAGAGTCGTTTGAATGGCCCTTGAAGAAAAGGATGTAATATACTGCCTGGACTGTGTTCAGAGACTGTGTGTTTTGAATGTTACATAAAGCCTTGTTGACCAAGGCAAAGTTAGTCTGTGTGTGTATTCCCTGTTTGTATATAGAATTTAAATGCTTTATTTTAATTCCTGTGATTTCAAAGCACAGCATTAATATAGTCATTAAAACAAATAAAACAGTGTTTCAGTGAACCTTTCTCTGTGTGTTTTTCATTGGAATTGATCCATCATACAGCATGCGGGATTGATTCGAGTGCAGTTTGGAGACGCTGTCTCTGGCCTGAAGACAAAAGTGTCAATGGCTCGTGACTAACTGTGTAGCAACAGATTCTTTCTCTCTGATTCTCATGCAGAATTGGGGGCTGTTTGTTTATAAGAAGCAAATTCTTGCTTTCTCCAGATGTTTTGTCTGAATCAGGAGAGAAATATGTGCAGATCAAGCACTGTTCACAAGCAAAAACAGTTCTAAACAAGTATGTCTTTGATGTGAGAGAACAACAACCCTGTTGAAAAATCCAGCATATGCTGGTTAGGTATGTTTTGAAGCATGGCTGGTGGTTTGAGCTGGTTTAAGCTGGTCCTTAGCTGGTCATGAGCAGGAGCTAGTTGCTTAGGACCAGCTAAGAACCATCTTAAACCAGCTCAAACCCCCAGCCATGCTGAAGAAAGGGAAGAGATGGACTTTTTCACTGGAGGAAGTGTTATTATGGATTATGGACTCATATTTTGGCCAGAAGCGACGGTTTAAAGTATAAAAGCCTTAATGATCGATTTGTTTTTTTACAAACAAGCAACTTTTTACTTCACAAGATGTTAATTGATAGACTGGATTGGTGTGGATTACTTGTGGATTATTGTGATGTTTTTGTCAGCTGTTTTTTCTCTTATTCTGACGGCACCCATTCACTGCAGAGGATCAGTTGGTGAGCAATTTCTCCAAATTTGAATTTTTATGACTTGTCCTATTCAGGTGGAATACAAAACAAGTGTTGCAGTGAGCAGTCTGTGCTTGAGGTGAAATGCAAATGCATTTGCTCAAACGCTTCATATGAGCATCTCACTGTACTGATGCCTTCTATGGTTTCATAAGCGTAACTTTCCAGGAATGAGGAAGTCAGTCAGGTGAGGAAAATGGGAAAGAAAGAAGGAAAGTGATTGTGTCTGTTGCCATTGTAATTGCACAAAAATAATGAATAAACGAATCTAAGTAAAATCTATTAAGTGCAATGGTACATCCGAATGCAAAAGTGTTAGATATGGAGAAGTCTGTTTGTGGCCTGTTCCTGTTTTTTGATTGTACAGAATCAAGTTTTGAAGGACAAGAACATATAAATAAGCTGAGAACCAATAAACACCTGTGAAAAGCAGGATGTAGAGGTGGGGGCGCTGCTTACATGTATCTTAGTCCATAACACCATTTGGCCTAAAAACATAATCCATAGGCCCACAATTTATTTAGCTAAATTCACAATTATATTTGCTGAAACGTTATCAGAAAATAACAAGACATGATATGATACAGTGTCATGTATTTATTTATTTATTGGTGATTCATTTATTTGTTTACTTGTTTCTTTATATATATATATATATATATATATGTGTGTGTGTTTCCTTTTTAATGTTTAATGCATTATTTATTTAATTATTCGTTCATTTTTTTTTGTTTGTAATTTTTAAATTATTTTTGTCATTCATTTATTAGTTTATTTATTTATTGATATTTGTTTATTAATTTGTTTGTTTCCTTTATTAATATATTATTTATTCACTTGTTTAATTATTCGTTCATATTTTTGTTTGTGCTCATTTTTTAATTATTTTCATTCATTTATTTTTGTCATTCATTTATTTGTTCGATTGTTTCTTTATTCAATTTGATTATTTATTCACTCATTTATTTGTTTATATTTTAATGATTTATTTACTTTTTTTATTTATAAAATTGCTCCATTGATATAGACGGTTTCATCGGGCGCACGCGCCTGGACCGAAGTTAACTTCCGGTCTGTGTTTGTTTATCGGTCTTGTTAGTGGCGCCGGCTACAAACACAGTTAAAGTTAAAGTGATGAGTAATGAAGTTGGGCTCAGGTTGTTGTGCTGTGGGATGTGTTTCCCATACATTTCTTTATTTGTGGCGACCCGCCACAATATCAAAACGGACCGATTTTCCAAATGGCTTCGTTGAATAAACATGAGCACGTAATGCACGTTTAAAAATCAAAACGAGGCGCGGGTGTTTTTATATCACTGTATTTCTGAAGGACAACTGTCTTTAGAAAATGTTCGATGTCATTTTCATTTCGTCTAGCAAGTTATATGCCTGATAAAGCAGCGTTTGTAAGCTCAGCGCTGCTTTGTGTAACTACAGCCCAACAGCCGTTTCCGGGAAAACCTCTAGTTCTCCCGCTTTAAAGCGCCTCCTACTGGCAGAGAATGAACTTGCATTTTTAATAAGTCCGTCCAAGTAGTTATCGCTGCATCTCAGTCCGTCTGATTTACGCAGCAAACATATTTTGCTTGTTATCAAAACATAATCTACTCTAGAGGGATTTAGCTGTTGTTACTGATTGTATCTGGATGTCTACCGGAAGTTAAGGCCACAAAAGCGCGCATGCGCAGTAATGTTTGTTTATGTTGTTGCAGTTGAAACCATAGACATTATGTCTATGGTTGAAACCGTCTATACATACTAGAGAGTTTAATTTTGAAATATTTAAAGTGCTTTTATTTTGAAAGGTTTTCCGGTGGCGGGCGTTTTGAATTGTCTCGTGTTGTGTCTGGCTTCCCTCGCGATGATCAGCTGAGGCGCGTGACGTAGTGAGCAGTGGACGCGCGGTTTGTTTAGCGGCCACGCGGTCGCCTGCCAGCCACGTTTTTCATAAACACGTTCTAATATTTCCAGTATTTGTCTTTATTAAAACGGCATTTTCGACATATTGCGATCTTAGAATGACATTCTCACTGGACTGAATCATGGCAGCCATCAGAGCGCATGTGGGCGCCCGGATTCACGAGAGCATGCCCGGTCTTGTCTGATTTTCAGGGCCGAGGAAAGACGCCACCATGGACAGCAAATTTCCAAACCAGCTTTTCCCACACTTTTATCTGGACGGACCGCCTGACGTGAAGTCGAAGCATAGTTATGGAGGCTGGGGTTCATACGAGCGCGTGTTTGCTGTCAATGCTGGGCCGGTAAGACGATACACATCAGAATAATGATAATGACAGATCCGTCCTGATTGTGAAAATAATAGTTTGTGACGCACGCAATACAATGCACGTGTTTAGCACAAACATTAACATCTAAACGCATATTTAAAAATAGCTTTTGTAATAATAGAGGTGCTTTTGATGTTTTAGAACATTTGTTCTTGATTCTTAAATGGACCACAAAACCAGGTGGTGCAAAAAAATAAAAAATATTGAGAAAATCGCCTTTGAAGTTGTACAAATGAAGTTCAATGCATATTACTAATCAACAATTAAGTTTTGATACATTTATGGTCGGAAATTTACAAACTATCTTCATGGAACATGATCTTTACTTAATATCCTAATGATTTTTGGCATAAAAGAAATTTAGACCCATACATTGTATTGTTGGCTATTGCTGCAAATATACCTGTGCTACTTATGACTGGTTTTGTGCGCCAGGATCACAAATGTAATACTTTTTAAACCCCCTTTTTTAATGCATCAGGTTTTTCTTTTTTTATTATTTTATTTTTTATGGCATGTAATAATTCCTTCAGTAGAGTTATGTAATGATGATGCTTGTTTCCTGCAAAATATTTTGAGCAAGAAAAAAAAGACTTTAATTGATTTGTAATAACCTGTTTTGATTCTTCCTTGGGTAATCAGTATAATAAAATAAATTCAATAATAATGCATAATGAGTTGATTTATTAAGGTGATACTAATTAATTTATTGTGCTTTATTATAGTATTATACTAATTATGAGTCATGGTATTGAGTTATTGGGCTATTTTTTGTTGAAGCACATAAAATCTAAATTATTAGGATGCACAAATAGTGCAAAAGTTTTTAATAGAAGCGGATATAAAATGTATATCTCATCTATAGTTTCATGTTATATTTCACATTCAGCACCATGTAATTGGGAAACTGTGTCGTGACTTGCTTGTTTTGTTTATTGTGAATTTACAGTGTGATGGTGATCAGTCATCGATCCAGCATGTGTTTGAATCCCAGCACACTCTGAGTGGTGAGGAATGGGTGCCGGTCAAACCAGCCGTTACCCCTTTAATTCCACCAAATGAAGGTAAACATCATTATTATTTAATGCTCTTAGTTTGAATCATTTGATGGGCTCAAATTTGAAATCAAACATCCTCAAATCCCAGAATCTAAAATGCAATTTGTTCTTTAATGTAGTGCATTTGCTTTGTACTGTTATAAATATATAGTCTGTGTATTTTGACCCTTTTTTATTTTAAGTCACTCTTTGATAAAAGTGTATTGTTTGAATTTAATGAAGAAAATAAAGGTTGTTTTACTAATGAAAAAGGCAGTTTAATTTAATTATTTTATGAATACAATTATAGCATTTAATAATATTTTTAATTGGCTTTGTGCATTTTAATAGTACGTTTTAGTGTTTTCTAATGTGCTGTTGTCTTTTAAAAATTTTTTCTATTAAGCTTTAATTTTTATTTCAGTTTTTAAGAGTGTGTGTTCTAAGGAATATAATTTATAAGATCATACAAGTTTTATTTTACTTTTGGTGATTTTAGTATTTTAATGTGATTCTTGTTAATTGACATTTATAATTTTTTAAATCTTTTTTTAATTTCATTTTATTTGAACTTTGTATTGATTAACAAAATAAAGTGTTTCTATTAAGAAGTTTAAATATGTAGAACTATAATTTATATAAAAATATTTACAAGATAATTTAATTTCTGTAGTTTATTTTTATTTTTGATTATTTTTAACTTATTTCTTTTGAGTTGGTAGCCAAGGCAGTATTTTTGTATTAAATATTTTGTTTTTCATTTTATTTGAGCTTCATGTCAATTAACAAAATTAAGTATTTATATTAATAAATGTGTGTATATATGTAGAAATATAATTTCTATTTAAAAATATAATTAATAAGATCATATAATCTTTTTCAGTCTTGGTGTTTCAGTCAAACTTATTTTATTTTGGTTAGTTGCCATAGCAACATTTTGAATTATTTTAATAAGTTTGTTTTTGTCTAATTTTGTGTTCATTTTATTTGAGCTTCTGGTCAATTAATGAATTTAATAATTTTAGCTTTCATTAACAATAACACTTGAGAAATAAAGGTAATGTTTAATTTGAAATGTCACACTGCAAAGAAGAGCTACTTGATGTAAAAAATAAAATAAATAATAATAATAATGTGAAATAATTATATATATATATATATATATTTTTTTTGTTTTTAATTTCCCTTTTTGTTTGTTTTCTCTTACCTTTCCAAGATGCCAAAGCCTCATCTGGTGTTCTTCCAGATCCAAGGGATTTTCCAGAGCATGTAAGTTGAAGTAGTGTGATACATAAAAAAAAAAACCTTTGGGTTTTGTAATTTTTGTTTTGAAGTGACCTTTTATCTCAGTGTCAGTGGAATGTGTGTATATAGCACAAAAAGCAGTTTTCTCTGTGTTTCTCTTCAGATGCAGTATTTTTACCAGCGTCACTGCATGGATGCGTTCTCCACGATGGGACATTTGCTTCAGGACAACTTATCTTTCAAAAAGAAACAGCCGAAGGTGAGAGAGAGTCCCGATGTGTGTGGTGGCTGTGGTCAGAATTAATTTTCTTGTTGTTTTTTGTTTTCTAGTGGTTTTGTAATAGTTGTCTTCTGTTCTTGTTTGTGAATCAGGATGTTATGTCTATGCGCTGGGCCAACAGCTTCATAAAGGGCTTAAATTATAAGAGGTAAGAATTTTTCATATGAAGTAAATAGTGTTTTACAATTACAATAAAACAAATAGGTGAAGTTGGAGGAATAAATAATGTATATAGTGACATTTAGTTTTATAATACCTAAAAATGATCAAAATCAAACCTCAGATGTGCTTTTTTGTGTGTTAGGTGTGAGCTTGCGTGCTATTCAATGAAGATCCGTCATTTGCACCATCTTGTTGGTGATATTGTGAGCGATGTTCCTCCATCTCTCCTGGCCTCGCTCCTCCATGAGGAGCTGACGTCTCAGCGGGAACAGAAGCGGTTCTGTGCAGATGCCACAGGGGGCGCTCTGGGATACGTGCCCTTACACGAGTCCCGGGGGTACAGCGATGGCTGTCTGATCTATCCCAGCGGAGGCGCAATGGACAAACTCAGTATCCTCTCGTAGTGACGTCATAGTTTGTTTGTTGCCATGGTAATGAACTTTATTAAGATGTCAATGATCTAATTTCATTTAATCACAACACTTCAGCATCATAGAAGTTAGGTTTGTAATTCATTCATAAATTCAGTTCAAATTTAAAGTCATTGAAAATACCTTAAATGGTAAAACAAAAGTCTTTATTATAATTTTAAGAGATCTTAAAGGGACAGTTGACCCAGAAATGTAATTTCTGTCATTTCCTCGCCCTCAAGTTGTTACAAATCTATGGTAACCAAACAGCTGACGGTAGCCATTGACTTCCATGGTATTTAAAAAAACACTAAGGAAGTCAATGGCTACCGACAACTGTTTGGTTACTAATATTCATTAAAATATATTCTTTTGCGTTCATCAGAAGAAAGAAATTCATATAGGTTTAGAACATAGATGATTTAATAAAATAACTTTCAAAGTCTAAACATGTACTCTACAGGCTCACGGTTTCAGAGCAGTTTGCAAACACTGAATCATTTTGACTAAAATATTTTCTTGAAAACCCAATTATTCTAGGATAATAATTTCAATAATTTAACACATTCACACATTTACGGTTCTCTTATTTCAACTTTAACTTATTTTAGGCTAGCTGTCAAGGCTACATTTCATTTCTTTCAAGTTAATCTTTCATCTAATATTCATATTTTATTTTATTTCAGCATTATTTTAGCTCCTTCATATTGTTGATTGACCTGGGAAGTATACATTTTAAAATAAGAGTCCCAAATGTGTTTTGGGTTTGTTTATAATTAAAAGTCCCACATTATATACAGAGTTTTTACACTGAATAATATTGGTATTTTTGTTGCACGGTAAAATATATCTAGTGTTTTTATTGACAAACTCTTGAAGCTTCTTTCTGGGTTGCTCAGTCAAAGATCTTTCTTTAAAACATTATCATTATAGCCTGAGATTTATTTTTTTAAGTTTTATATCAAGGTGTTCCTTTAGTTCCTGCAGCTCTTCAAAAAGGTTTGAAGTCTTGCATGTGGTGTTAAAAGCTCTAGATACCCTGTTTTTAAATCTTTAGGAGATATTAAAAAGTGTAGGCAATCTCTCATAATATTTCCTTCACTGCCGTTCCTCAGATATCCACAGGGTGGTGCAACAGTTCTGTGATGACAAGCCTCCTAGTTTTGTCATGGACTCCCAACCTTTTGTCTATTATTTGAATGGAACTGTCAGACAGATCAGTTTGGCCAATATGGAGGATGTAGGTGAGATCTGAGAAATGCATGGGTTGAGAACAAACCATACATTGAGCAAGAGTCGATACACAAGCCAAAAGAGTATTGCATTTTTGTCTAGAACTACCAATAAAACTCTAATCACGTATGAAAAGGATTTCATGTCAGGAGTGTAAAATCAAATTGCATTTATCTGTGTGCAGGTAATGTGGCTGTGCGGTCAGATTATTTCTGTGGTGTCTGGCTGCTAGGAGACAAAACAAAGCCACTGTTGATGGACGTCATCCAGACAAAAGATCGCTTCTCCTGCATCACCGTCAGGTGTGTTTGAAAGATCTCGCATGCTTCTCAAAACGTGGTCCTGATGGACCCTGATTAATCAGGCTTTCCTGAAGACTCACTGCTAGTTGACTAATCATCCACAGTCCAGTGTCTAGTTGATTTGGAAAATGTCCCTAGCGGTTATTCAAATCATCATTTTCCCAGCACCCTTGGCGCTGAACTACCTTTCTGTGTGGCCTGATAATCAAATGACTTTATTTTACTATTGCGCTGAATGAGTGTAAGCATTTCTGACTCCAGAGTTAGAACACAGAGTTTTGTTTGTGTTGGTTTGCTGTATGTACTGGGCACAATAGTCAAAATTTAAGTACTAGAGGCTATGCTGTATTCTGAATATAGTTGCGTATGAAAAATATACAGTACTCTTTAAGAGTTTGGAGTCGATAAGACTCTTCTGCTCACCAAGGCTGAATTTATTTAATCAAAAATACAGTACAGCAGTAAAATTGTGAAACATTACTACAATTTCAAATTACTTTCTATTTGATTATATTTTATAATGTAATTTATTCCTGTGATGCAAAGCTGAATTTTCAGAATCATTAATCCAGTTTACAGTGTCACATGATTGATAACTTGGAAGAATCATGACAAATATATTATTATTGTGTACTAAAACATAATTGTCAAAGTAATAATATTAATATTTTGAAGGAATGTAATAGTCAAGATATGTTTTAATTTATACGTTTTGTTGTGCAGCATATATAACAAAGCAGGTGTTTTGTTGTAGATTAAATGTTATATATTCATTTGACTGCATTTTAAACGTTTCGTTAAAGTTTGTTAAAAAATTTTGTCTGATATTTTTTGTTTCAGCTTCATTTCAGTTATCTGAAAATATTATTTTTTGTTTAAGTGAACAATAACAACTGCATGACATTAGTAAATAAAAATATTAAATATAAATACAATTTTAAAAATTCAGTTTTCTTTAGTATGTTTATTTTTGTTTAATTTATTTAAAAATTATTTTAGTTCATTAGGCACCATTTTTGATGATAAATTTGTGTAAAGTCATAAACACGTCTAATGTCTAACAAATGTGGAAAGTATTTCCTGTTCCATTAATGGTGAATCATGAATATCGTATGATATGGAAAAAACATTTTTCTCTATATCGTCCAGCCTTAATTCTAAATATATAAAATATATAATTTTCAGCATCCTAGATCAGACAATTTTCGTATTTATTGCTTTTGTGGATTTTGTTTTCTAATCTTGTCTATCTTAAATTTATGTCTTGGCAGCTATCTTAAGAAAAGCAGGAATGTGGCTTACGATATTTTCTGGATCTGCAGGATGTATTTTAGCCTTTGGCCTTTGTAACAGTAGCTAAACCTGTAACTTGAGTTAAAACCTTATGTTTTGTCCTCTACAGTCCACACTTGCCCAATGAGCTTGCAGTGGTCAATGAGCGGGGAGCAGCTTATCTTTGGACCGTGAAAAAAGGGTATGTGTGTGTTTTAAGAACAATATGTGCTTCACTGGCTGTTATCTTGTGCTTGGAGCTCAGTGTACACGACCCCCAACATCGTCATCATATCAGCTTCCTCTATAAAATGTTCTTTAGTTGAGTTTGTCCAGTACCCAAGCGCACAGTAATAGATGTTTTTATATTCGCATTTTTAATCTGCTTTGAGAGAATGGCTTAAACTTCATTTACTTAACTCATGTTTAAGCTCAACTTTCAAACCCTTTGCCATAGTTCAGAGACTCCCAAACCTTTTCGGTTGAACCCCATTGACCTCAGATATTTTTTTTAAAGTGTCAACTGAGATTTTAAGTTAATATTTTAGGAATTTAACAACACATTTGCATGTTCATGGTTCTCTGACGTCTGTTAATGGTCACATCAGATCAGTGTTATTTTAGTGTTATGTAAGAGAGTTCAAATTTTGAATTAGCTTGTTTTCAATTTATTTTAATTTAAGTTTTAGCAATTTTGTTATGTGCTTTTATCATTTTTATTAGTTTTATAAAAAAAAATTTCCATTTAGGTTTAATTTATATTTATTTGACTTTTAATAATTTTACTGAGTATTGTTATTTTGATAATTTAAAAAAATATATTTTATAATTAGTTTTAATTTTTTTGTTTAATACTTTAATTAATTTTAATGTATTTGCCAAGGCAATATTTACAGTCTTAACTGTAACTTTTTGTTGCTTTCTTTAATTGTAACTTAAATTTTTTTTGTCTGGTATTTGTTTTGTTTCAGCTTCATTTCAGTTCATTATTATATTATTATTATTATTTTTTTTTTTTTAAGTGAACAATAACAACTGCATGACATAAGTAAATAAAAATATTAAATTAAATTAAAAAATTCTGTTTTCTTTAGTATGTTTTACTTTTGTTTAATTTATTTTAAAATGATTAATTTTAATATTTTAGTGCGACTTTTATTTGAAAGCTAGTGTAAATGTCAAGATATTCCATGAATGAAAACATAAATTACAGTTTGTTTATCAGAGAACATTATCATATGGCTTCAGAAGATATTGAAAATAGTGCTTGATTTGTATTTGAAACTGTTATGTTTTAATAATGCTTTTTCAAACAGGACAAACCTGGTCCACTTGATCCATTTGTGAAATTCATTTGTCGTAAACACAAATACCACCGGAAGCTGTTTATTGCAACAAAATATATGTAATACATTGAAATTTGTTTCCATATTGCATTCACCTCAACCACAAATCATACTTGAAAGCTTGAGTTTCCACTCCTGACTCTGTTTATAGTCACTGAAACCAGATTCTGAAGCAGAAGCTCTGATTTTCAGGTTAATAAGTCTGTCCACTGAGCTGATGCAAGCTGCAGCACATGATGCGGTGTGTGTGTGTGTGAGATGTTGTAACCTGTCCAGAGGTTTGTGACATTCTGTTCTCTTTCAGATTGCAGAAGTTCCGTGAGGAGGATTCCAACCTCTACTTCAATGCTAAGTCGCCATGGCGATGGTGTGAGTTCTCCTCTCACCCGAGAGTGATGGTGTATGCTGACAGAACAGGGGCGGAGCTTACAGACATGCGGGTAAAGCGACGCCTCTTATTATTGAACACAACCTGGTCATGGATTTTTTATATACAAAAGAGTCCTCCATAAAAATGTAGCACCTTATCAGAGTGCATTGAGTGCATTTCATTCAGTTTGATAGTCTACCCAACAACTCCAATCAGTGTAGAAACAGCATCATGTAAAGCTTTTTGTACACTGTAAAAAATAGTTTATTACACTTTATACCCTGTAGTGTTGATCACTCATGAATGATTAATTCTACAGTCTGAGATAAATAAATATACAGCTGAAGACACACCTCTTCTGTGAACACTTAGGCCTAACTGATCCACAACCATTAACAAAGGTGCTTACTGTAACTCCCTTTTAAAATAGTTTTCTTATTTTAAGACCTTTCAAGAAATTAAATGTAACATGTATTTGGTGAAGAAAGGCCTTTAATTAAACTGAATTTACTCCTTTTTGTACCATTACTGTGTTTTCGTTTTGTGTATTTCATAAATATTCTTTTTTCACATTGTTGTTATTCTTCTCTTTATTCCTCTGTGTTTTTATTTAGGTGGTTCTCAATTCAATATTAATCTTTGTCACTTCCTCTATGCAGAGTGCTGATAGTAACCACACGTTGTTCCGCATCGGAAGGACAGCAGCTTGTATGTCGGGCGAGCGAGTGATACTCGCCAAATACCTGAGTAAAAGCCACGCCCATCACCACCTCATTAATACCCAGGTAAACACCGTCATATATCACATAACATCTGAGGGTTTGGGGCAGATACTAGCCTGAAGGAGTGGCAAAGGTGTTTCACCTTGTGGTTTTTCCAGGCGATCCTCCAGAACTTCTTTGAATGATGATCTGTATCAAATGTCATTGGATTCAACACACACGACACTGAACCTTTTTTATTCTTTACAGGAAATGTTATCAGTATAATTAGAGATTTGATCTTTAATGCTGTGGAATGTTTCCTTAACCACAAAAAGCACCTTGGCACTACCATGGTATTTCCGTGGTAATCTTTGAACTACCTTTGTGTACACAAATACAATTGTATATGAATAGAGAAATCAAGTATGCTAGTTTTTCACTACTGTTTGAAGGCTTAGATTTGTAATGTTTTTGAAAGGTCTCTTTTGCTCAGCAGGGCTGCATTTATTTACAAATACAGTCAAATCAGTAATATATAACTGTTGCCATTGGAATATATTTTAAATTGTCATTTTACTCCAGCATTACTCCAGTCTTCAGTGTCACATGATTTTTCAGAAATCATTCTAATATGCTGATTTGATGTTCAGGCAACTTTTATTATTAATATCAATGTTGAAAAAAGTTGTGCTGCTTAATATTTTTGTGGAATCCATGATGCATGATTCTTTGAATAGAAAGTTCAAAAGAACAGAATTGATTTGAAATGGAAATCTTTTGTAACATTATAAATGTCTTTACTGTCCCTTGCTTAATATAAATATTAATTTCATAGCCATGGTGTATATTTAAAGACTCACTGTTACTGGTATCTGATGCATTCACTGTGCAGTGTAAGAGAAATAAAGCATTTCCTTTTCTGCAGTTTTCCACCTACGTCATGGATGAGCGGGTTCCCAGTGTCCCCATGCTGAAATGGGACCATATGATGGAGTCTCCACCGATGTTTGCCTGCGATTTGCCAGCACAGACCCCGAGACAAACATGCAAACTGCTGCTGGGTGCTCAGAGGTCACAGGAACTCATGTTACTGCAGTACACAGGTGAGGAGATTGATGTATGAGCAACAGTTTCCTTTGGTTACTCGTCATAAATTGTGCTTTTATGTATTTGGATGATGCTTTCATCCTAAGCAAATTGCACTGCATCATTATGAGCCTGTTAGTTTGTATGTTACCTGGAAATGTGCACCAGCTGTAGTACAGGAAGATAATTATGTTTATGCAAAGCAAGTAACAGTGGTATATAAGTTGAATTGTATTTGTCACAGTGAGTTTTTTTTTTCTTCCTGCATTAGGGTTGGTTCACACAGAATGCTGTTTTGCATTCTGCTGCATTGCTTTTATAATTGTTTTGTAATCTAAATGAACTGGGCAGGTGTCTTTGACTGTCATGCACATGTGCAAAAAAATTTAACTGTTCTTGTTTTATACATTTGATTGCAATAATGTGTGTCCTGTGTGAACTGCCAATAAGAAAGTCTTCAAACAACTTGTGCTGTAATGGTTTGCTCTGCAAGAAGTGTCGCTTTGGATAAAAGCATTTTTCTAAACAGCTAAATAAATGACTGCATGTTAATTTTATGTCACTCAGGTGGGAGAGAGCACGTCTGTCAGACTCGGGGATCCATTCAGAAGCTTTTAAGTCCCAAAGAGAGTCTGAGCCACCTAAACCTGCTGCTACCCCACAAGAGGCACCTCGCTCAGAAGAGACTGAATGTGCCTGCTGCAGGTCAGGATGCTTTTACAACCATTTCAACGGTTTTGACTAGAATTAAGTATTTACTCTATGAAATAATTGTGTCAGTCAAAGCATAACCAATTTTGCAGTTATTGCTTTATTAAAGAGCTGATAAATATATAAGTAGAGTAATTCATACGGCTGTAGTTTGTAAATTAGGATAATCGCTGGTGCATTGAATGAGACACTGGGTAAAGTGGGATTGCTAAGCTTTCCTGTTCCATCACAAGCAAACTGATGGTAGCACCGCCTAACTCTAGCTGGGGTTGTCATGTGATCACAGTAAAATGTGCAAAAAAGTCCCAGATTAACTTTTATTATATGTCTGCACAATTTGGGGAGTTTTCTGACAAGATTACAAATTTAAAAAACAAAAAACAAAAACAGCACAATTTGGCCAACAATTTTGTAATTTGTATACCAATGTTACCATTAAATAATAAAAAATGGTATTAATATTTATGATAATTAATAAAAAATGTAACAAAATAGGAAATATCACTGCAAAATAAAGTGTTTAAGAAAATATTTTTAATTTCATATGATTTATATATGTCTTCATTTTCTAATTTTACGTCTTTGTACAAGTATGGAGAAGTTTGGCTCATGTTGTATTATCAAATGCACATTATATGTGACCTAAACTCACAGCAGATGCAGAGATGGAGTTTGTTGAGCAGCATTTACTGTGAACCAAGCCGCTCTGAGAAACTGAAAACACTGGATCATGAGCTGCTCGCATGTAAAACAACACAGTGCTGTGTTTCACTCTGAAACTTGCATTGCATATATTTACTTGATTAAATCACAGCCTTTGTGAATTTTGGTTTTATTTCAATTATTCAAACAGCCCTACTTTATCATTTGGTGCAGTGATTATCAGACTAATGTGCTGCTTTCACATTCTTCCTCAGGTTTCACAGCTGTACAGAAGAAGGACTACCTGTCTGTTTTCCAGCTCACAGAAACCGGAGACATCTTTTACCAAACGCTGAAGCTGCACACAGATCAGACCGCAAGCAATAACGACGCACCAGAACAATCTGTCAGTGTGCAACCTACAGTAGAAACTGGAGAGAGCGAGAACATGCAGTCCCACACTGACAATGACGACCAGTCTGTTCAGAGCGACTCAGAGACTGAGGGACGGCGGGCAGCGCTTCGTCATTTGGAAGTAATCGACAATGTTGATAACGATGACTTGAATACTTTGGATACAAATGAAAATATCAGGAAAGAACCATCAAACCATTTGATTGGGAATAACCCAAGTTGTTCCAGCATACCGCCCAACCCAAGCAAGGATCCAGATCTCCAAGCTGCCTGGAACAAATGGTTCAAACCCATTTTTAAAAAGGCCAAAAAGCGACACCCTAATTTTCGGCGGATCAGAACGGATTATTTAAAGGGCATGATGGGCAAAAAGCTGAATAAACCAAAAGAAGATCGATTGATGAGACTGAGGAAAGACCTTCAAGAGGTCATGAGGAAGAAAGAGATGCTCTTGCATGGGGTCACTTACCTCCCTCACCTGAATGTTACGCCGGTTCCCGATCCTGTAGATCCCGACGACTGGCCTGACGATGTGAGCCAGCGGTTGGCTGCGTCGTGGGAGGGCCAGTGGACATTCTGGTGGGAGGAGAAGCTGGGTTTGAACCGGGACAAGAAAATCGCGGCTCTCCGTCGAAAGCGTCGGCGAGCGAAGCAGGCCAAAGCTCGCAATCGCACCTCACTTTCTGGAAGCTTCACCTCGTCTGTGAGTTACCAAGAGAGTCTCTCTGGTTTGTCAACGGTGGGGAGTCAGTGTCTTGGTTCGGGTGACGAGACTTTGGAGAACTCAAGCTCGCAAGCTACGGACATGGAGGAATGGAGGGCCAGACCTGAGATTCACAGCAAGAGCCCCATCATACTGAGACGGTTTTTAAATGAACAATCGACTGCAGAAAAATCTTTCGGATCTCCTAGAAAATCTCCTACAAGGCCTGATCAAGACCTTTTGACATCTCCGTCTTCCATTCAGGTAAGGATTCCTTAATATGGAATTTTAAAGCTGATACTGATAAATTATCATTTACAGCTATTTGTGGTGATGGCTATAACCGATAATTTGGCTTTCTGACTTTTGAAAAAATCAATTAAATAAATTTAAAAACTGATAAATTAAAATGATTCTTTTGAATCAGGGTGACTGTCATAGATTTTATCCTGGTTTAATGAGATATTAATGACATTAAACTAGCATAAATTGTATTGTCCATTTGTTAAAAATTTAGGGTCAGTAAGATTTTTATTTTTAAAGTAATTAATACTTTTATTCAACAACATCTAATGTGACAGTAAGTACATTTATAATGTTACAGAGATTTTTATTTAGAAATAAGGCAGCACAACTGGTTTCAACAGTGATAATCAGAATTTTTTATTGAGCAGCAAATCAGCATATTAGAATGATTTCTGAAGGATCATGTGACACTGGAGTAATGATGCTGAAAATTCAGATTTGCATCACAGGAATAAATTACATTTTACTATATATTAATATAGAAAATGGTTATTTAAAATTGTAATATTTCACAATATTACTTTTTTTTTTAGAGCAAATAAATGCAGCCTTGGTGAACAAAAGAGACTTCATTCAAAAACACAAAAAAAAATCTTACCCCCTTTAACGTTTGATTATTTATGGTTATCCTGATAAATCGTTTTAACAGATCGCTAAACAGTGGAATAACAAACATACAATGATCTACACCAAAATGTGTCAAAACTTCAGAGTTTTTGGATCATGTTTACTTTGTGTTTGACCTTGTTTAATCTGGCTCATATTTTGTGCCATTTTCATAAGCAAAAACGTGTGTATGACTTTTTGTGTATGATGTTTTTGTTTATTTCATCTTGATGTATAAACAAAATAGGCCTATTTAAAATGGCAAATGTGTACTCGCAGCAGATGATTGCAATTTTTTTTAAACAATATTTTTGATACGTTGTTCATCTCTACTTTCAGGTTGAACGACCGGCGTCTAGAACCCCTAGTGTTGCAGCAGGGATGGATTTGAACCCTCCTGCGTCTCTCCCCTCCACACGGCCTACAACTGTCCAATCGAAACGGCGCAAGGAGTTTTACCTTAGTTCCCTTCCCACGTCCCAAATTTCGACTCAGGACCCCGCACCGGATGGTGGATATTCTTCACAACGGGTTCGCCTTTCTTCTCCGACTCCATCTCATCGCTCCTTGTCTTCCCAGAGAGTTCCCCAATTCAGAAGCCTCTCTCAGGCCTCCCAGCCAAAGAAGAAGTCTCGGATGGGCTTCTAAAGATCCGCCTCCGAACAAGGAATGCTGTAAGGCAAGTGACCTACTTTTCGTGTGGAGTCGAGTGTTTGGGTACTGTACAGAGGCGGGATGTGTTTGAGCGAGAAACTCGAGCCAGTAGTGAGAGAGTCTGTGTGAGGAACTGCACAAATGTGTTTGTAATGAATAACAAATGCTTACTGTTTGAACCAATTAGAGCATGCTTGTGGTCTTTAGCATAGTTGATGTCCACTTACTTTTCTCACTTGATGTATGTGTTTACATAACTTATAATGCCTATAGAGGAAAACCGAGGCGTTATGAATATCCCGATTGTTATTTTAGGTTTATTACTTTGGCTTTCAAATCCATATCCGAAAACATCTTCAAATGCTTGCTTTGTGCTTTTTCTAGTGTTCTCATTCAAAACTTCATCAGTATGTAGTGCATTGTGTCTAATGAAACGATCCGTGGTATTTGGTATATCTGTGGTATTTTTATGGCATGTTGCCCACCTGTTCCTACAAGGGAACAGAAATTCAGATTGTTTCCTGCCTTTGTCTGACTAGACAGGCACTGGTTGTTGGTTTCTCATAAGAACAAGTTCTTGTTTTTGGGGAAACTATGAAATCGCATCACACTGGGCGGAGTTGCATCATGCACTGGTTGTTTGTAAGTGTGTAAATCAGCTGATAACATGACGTTGTAGTTGACGAAGGCTCTTGCGTGATGAAGCCACTGCTTTGTCTTACTGTTGCTGTGTAAAATATCCTGCGGGACCGATGCGATTTACAACATCTGCTGTCTGTTTGCCATTTTGTGTGTGTGTGTGGGATAGTTGAGGCTCTTAGGAACACAGAACTGATTCAGGAAAACCAGACTAAGCACAACAGGAGACTGAGTGAATTTCAAAATAGCTTTTTAATTGTGAATGTTGTTTTTTTTTTTTTTTTATATTACCATGACAAAAATAACAATAAATAAGTTAATATCTACAAGATGCTATACAGAACGTATATGCATTTTTTTTTTACATTATACAAATTTACATTTTTTACATTTTTTAAGGTTTTTAGGCTTTTTTTTGTTGCACATTTTCAACGTACAGTATTTGTCTTCATACATCGGCTAAAGTGAAACTTATACTAAGTTGGCAAGTAGATTAACATCACACTCACATACACACACGAAAAATAAACAATCCACTGTTTTTCTGCGAACACCATGCGCACCAAGGTAAATCTCTGACTGTTTGACCTCAGAGAGGTGGCAGTTCTGCAGGCACGCAGCTTTCCCGCTGTCACACACTTACAATCATATTACAAAACTGTGCAAAGCACCAAAGTACAAGTCTCAAGTTGTTCTCTAACAGTCTAATGTACCTTGGATATGTCATATTGAGCCGCCTGGAATGTTGACAAATCCGAACATGCACCAACTACTATATATGCTACGGCTACATCTTGTTTTTTTTCTTTTTTCTTTGTTTTTAGCTGCCAGTGTTGTGCAGTGCTGAATTATTTAACTTTTAGCTTAACACAAGTAATCAAGAGAGATGTTTACAGTATGTGGACTGGCTTTCTGTAAAGCCATAAAAGAAGAGGTTTAAAATACAATTCTGATATTTTGGACTCGGTGGTTTCATTGAACCCAGGCACAATGGCACCTCGCTGTATAACTTTAGGTTTCCAGCCAGGAGAGGTCTGTGACATCATCTTGGAAGATGACAAGGAAGCCACATCTCCATTGGTGGTTGTGCTCCTTGGCAAGTGGTTTAGAGCGTATTACTGTCTGCGGGCACGGCAGCGGAAGTTCGGGGGGAAGTAGTGTCCCTCGGCGTCACTGCCCAGTGAGCTGCTCAGACTCTCTTCCCCGGAGCTCAGGTCTTCGCTTGAATCCTCACTGTCGTAAAAGGAAAAAAAAAAAAAAGTCAGATGTGCTCTCATTTATTTCATTAATTGACACAAATTCATAAAAGAATATTGTATTTTAGTGTTAAAGTATTTATATACTATTATTTCAGATTTGGGTTTTTTTAGTAATTTTTAATGTTTTTCTTTTAATAGTATTTAAAAAAAAAAAAAAAAATTATATGTATGTTAACTTTTTCATTTTGTACGTAAACATTTTTATTTCTAAGTAAAATTGTTTGTATTTCAGTTTGTCATTTTAGAACTTAAACCTGTTTTTGTCAATTTCTACTATTTTAGTCCTTAAACTTTGTAGTAAACGGTTAGTAATTTTAACTTACTACTTTTTATATATATATATATATTTATATATATATATATATATATATATATATATATATATATATATATATATATATATATATATATATATATATATATATATATATATATATATATATATATATATATATATTTCTGTTGGTTAAATTTATTATTTTTGAGTAATTTTAGTACTTTGTTTTTTTTGTTATTTTTTTTTTCAGCGTTATTTCAAATAACAAAAACAATTTTTAATCATTTTAGTATCATTTTAATCATTTCATTTGTTTTTTTAGTAGTTTAGTTAGACTTATACATTTACCCCATAGACATCCACTGTAAACATAAGTTTTTTTGTCCACAAACTAAAGTCTAAATTATAATCTGTGGTAATGAAGCTCGACTGAAATCATGCAGTTCACCTGGAATATTACTCAGTCATAATTGGGAAAAAAAAAACACTGTCAGATGTCAGATCTTGTTTTGTACTTTGTCAAACCGACCCCACCTCGCACGCCCTTCGCTTACTCACAGGTGATGCAGCACAAATAGTCGTTATTCACTACCCACATTCCACTACTGCACCTAGTTTGGCGTGTATGCATATCTAAGCCATTAGCCATCTCAAAACAGTTCGTCCTGTCTGGATTTTCAGCTTGTAATCAGCTGTGTGGGTGAGCTTCAGGAATGACTTATTGCTCTTGCTGAGTAAACGCTCTCGGGTTGGTAGCTAGGACGTGACTAACTATTCGTAGTTATCAAGTAACACTGTAAGGGCACCTGATAATGTAACGCTGGGTGGGGCGTTCAGAAAGAACTTCAGCCTGTGCTGACGGGGTTGTGACGTAAGTGGTGTGTGTCAGTGAAACGCCATGGTTCAGTCATGTCATGTGATGGGGAAAAACTGTGATGGAACTGAAACCAGAAGTTGTGATGGAAAATTGACAGGCGTACTTTGCGTAAATTATTCCCAAGTTTGTGTGTGGCTTTTTCCTGATATTTTAGAGCTGTTATTAGTAGAATATGAAAATATAATCACTGTAATGTGGGATATAATGTGACTGACTTTGGTTAGTTCCTTATGAGCTCATGAGAGAGTTCTAGTGTTATTTTAGTACTATTTAATATAGAATAGTATTTATAAAAATTGAATTAGCTTTTGTTTTTATTTTTAGTTTTCATTTTAATTTTAGTAAATTTGCTTTTGTCATTTTTATTATTTTGTGAATTCCTTATGAGTTTATAAAAGAATATTCTAGTTTATTTTAGTATTATTATTATTTATGTATATACTATTATATTATTTATTTTGAATTAGCTTTTTATTTTTACATTTTCTGTTTTCATTATAATTTTTTTTTAATTTATTTTTTTTACATTTTCTATTCAGCTTTATTACTGTTTTAATCATTTTAGTATTTAAATTAAAATAAGAAATATTGTATTTGCAACTAACTGAAATAAAATAAGTTTGACGTTTTTCATCTAATTTATCATCAACAACATTATTCCAACTACCAAAATCTATTTTTAATAGCTTTAAATTTTAGTTTCATTTTGACTTGTACATTTGCCCCATAGCGCGTCAGCCTTGGAGATCTGCATACAGACACGGCTGCAAATCCATAGCAAACAACAGATTTTTGTTTGTTTTCACACACTGAATGACGAGTCTAAATGATTTTCTGTGGTAATCAAAGCTTGACTAAAACTATCTGTATGCGATTAACCCCGAATATTCCTTTCCCTTCTGCCTCGATTGACTGTTAAATACGAGTGTGACATCCTAACGCCTGTGTTTTTCCTCAGGTGAGCTGTGTTTACCTCTCGCTCTCGTCCCACGCACCCTCCGGGATGGTTGGCAGCTCGGGGACGCTGCGGTAGCTGCTGTGCAGGTTCTGGGCCGTCCTCCGCGAGACGATCCACACCAGTTTCTTGTGGTCAGGTTTGGCACATTCCGGAGAGGAGTATTCCCTCATACATTGACCTACCAGACCTCGCCAGCGCGCTAGGTCAGCCTTGGAGATCTGCAAACAGACACGGCTGCATTAGATACCAGCTTACATAAGTACAGGTCAGAGAGCCAGCTATATTTTGGACGGCAGTAAACCAATAGCCTGCTGGCAACAGGACTGGGTTAAGAGCTTTGGATTCTTCCTACTCCATAGATGTTTAAGTGCTGCTGAAACTAAAGGTATATTTTTGATTACAAATTGTCTGATTAAACTACTTGACTTTGAACCAAACAGAGCGGTGACATTTAACTTTTTCTTCACTTTTAAAAGGTTTTTATTGATGCTTTAAAAGGTTGACCAACTTGTGAATTCTTACCTTCAAGTGTGTTTGTATGCGCTGGGCGATTTCTAGCAGGTCCGCAGACTGTAAGGCCTCGATCTCAAGCATCAAGAGCGACAAAGCGAGCACCGACGGCTAAAAAATGAATAAATGAGACGGTTCATCAGAATTCAAACTTCTATGTAACTTGCTTCAAGAATCTCTGTTTGTTTATGTTGTTCTTACTTTAGCTTTGGAGAAAACAATTCTGCATAGGCAGGCTTTCAGCTGGGCTTCCAGTTTGTCAAGATTCAGGACATCTTTTCTGAAAAGGAGAAAAAGAAAGATTTTGTTAGCGAGCTGTTTGTCATTTAACAAGTCTAGTCAGAAGATAATCTCTGAGTTTCTGACGCCTGACTCCCGTCACTGTGACCCATATACAGCAAAATGCTCAAAGTGCACTTGCCAGCTCTGTTTATCAACCATTACAAGTCAAAGTTTCCAATGTCAAGCCTGCACGTTAATAGTTTATCTGGCTCTGAGTCTGAAGTTTGATAATGCCAGCCATTCTTACCTGTTGGACGTGTGCGAAAGTGCAATGGCGTGGTACAAATGCAGGAAGGTTAAGGCTGTGACGGCTTTTAACTGGAAGTTGAGCTTCTCTGAAATGATCTTCTCCATTCGGCTGAGGTCCGAGACGGTGAACTTGCACTGGCTGATGCGAATGAGCTCATGGCTGGACGAAACATTGCACTCCTCTTCGGTCACTCGGGCGGCGATGTGAAGGCAACCGATGCTGATGCAGGCCATGTACCTGGGCTGAACCTTTAGGCAACACAAAAGCAATCAGTCATAACATGTTTTAATATATTAATCAGATGGACTGACCTATAACTAACTGGTTACCTTCATCATAGCTATAAACCTGTCCAGCAGGTTAACGGCTAGTACAAAGGTCTGAGTGCTGTAACCGAAGAAACTGGTCAAGCTCCAGAGATCTTCCACTCGAGCATCTCGACATTTGGCTGAAACTCCATTACCGTTCTGTGTGGATGAGGAGAAGAAAGTAACATTTAAAGTTTCAAACTGATATATTTTGCCAGATGCTTTAACAGTAAAAGATTGTTTTGTACATCACAAAGTATTTTTACAGTATGCAGTGTACAGAAATACAGTGCAGATTTCCATAACTGTTGTTTGTTTTCAAATAAAGTTTGAAAATGTATTTTCACAGGAGTTTGTAAAACTAGTTTACCTCTTGTGTGGATTCGATCAAACTGAGTCCGGTTTCCTTCGGCAGATACTGAACCTCCTGGTCCAGATTGCTCTTCAGTTCCTTCATCAGTCTGAATGCCTCCATGTTTCCTCTTTATTTGTGTTTCAAGTCGTCAAAACACCTTTAAAAAGGCATAAAAAACAAAGTTAAGTAAATTCCGTTCACCCAGGGCGGTGGGTCAAGGTTTTGCCCAGCCCCCTCCGCTCAGCTGAGCCTCGGTGTCGGGTTTCACTGGTTAACGCCTTCCTACAGAACATCCAAACAAATAAACCCGACTGAGATGGACAAATGTGAAATCGTCCTTTTTAAAACGCTTTGACCTAAATAACGAGGTTAAAACTGGAAAGTGAATGTCATCCAGTGGAGTCCAGTTGATCCTTCAGCTGGAAAATACCTCGATCAGAGGGGGAGGGGTTTAAATCTTATGTACAGTTTGTTTTCGACATTAAATTATATACGACGTATTTGTATATTACAGTATAATAAATCAGGAGCTGAAACATTAAACGGATCTATCGGCTCGACTCAAATTTATAAGGAAATTGATTTCAAATTGCAAATGTAACGTTAACGTTACTGGCTTAGGAAGTAAACATTAAAGACGACCAAAAATAACAAGGGATTCGGTCATTCCAGTAAAATAAATTATAATTTTCATTAATGACATACACAAATGATCGATAAAATGTCATAAAATACCATTAAAGTCGAAAGGAAATAAACAGATTACTTCAAGTCAAAATCTAGTCCATAAATACAAGCATATCCAAACATCAAGCCCGTTTTCAGGAAAAAAAGAAATACGACCATAACATTTAAAACATGACAATTAATCTAGACAGACATTTAAAAAGAAAACTAATATCTTGAAGGTTATTAAAGATTAATAAAGGTACATTACCAGGGATGTTAAAAGGACATATTGTGTTTGTCTATCCGAGAATCTTTCGTCTGTTTTCTCTGCTTCTCTTTCCTTTTGTTGATGAATGTAGCTCCTCCCCCTGGGCCTGTCACGTAGGAAACGTAAGTCTCCGTGTTTAGATAGTTTTATGCGTTTAAGAACGGCTACTTTTATCATTTATATATTTAATTGTGTATTTTGTATTATTTTATCCTTGTGCCATATCTGTTTTTAAACATTTCGGCTATTAAAGCATACTAGCGTAGTTTTAAAGCGATCTGTGTTTTAAGATATTGACAGTCTTACGGACCAATAGGATCGCTCGAAGATCTAGCGTTCAAATAGTCCGCCCAAAATTCTCAGCGCTCATTGGCTGCTGGTTTTCATGTAGACGTCGACGATTGGTTGGCGAATCGATAGCTCGCCCTTTGTGAATGGTTGTTGCTGGGTTTTGTTTTGACAGGGTTGCCAGGGGGGTAGAAAATGTAGTACAAATGCATTATTCTCTCAGATGCTGATTTCTTGATAGCAGTTTTTGTGTTTACCTCTTACACCATTCAATATTCACTAAACGATACGTGTGTTGTCAACATTTTAGCTGAATATTATAACAGATCTGATATGTAGGGAAGTCTGATTCAGTTGTTATATTAAATTGACGTGTGAGAGGTCAAGAGATAGTCACATCGAATTTAATAATTTATGTTTAAACTTTAAGCTTTCTTCCTAAAGCTTAATATCCGCGATTCCGCGAAGGAAAAATATCTAGATGTTAAAAGTATTATAATTAATTTATTCAGACATTTAATCCTTTTAATATCTGATTTATGCGATGTTTTGTGTATTTCTGTGTAGACCCTGAATAGGATTGTTTATGAAAGTAGTCCCTCTACTACAGTACGAGTTTCACTCCAAAATCCATTCGCCAGGTTAAGTAGTTCCGTTATGACCGTTACCGAATTCACAAAAAAATTCCGTTGGAAATGAAACCTCCGACTAGGTCTACATTTAATTGTTGTACTTTCTAGCATTTTTACCGTTTAAAATTTTTCTTGATCTTTTTTAATTAATATAAAAAGGTTCTCGGTGCAGCTGCCTGAGTGCGGTGAGGAGGTCGGCGGAAGGTGTTTCTTCCCTTCTCAGTCTCCTCCTCGGAAGTAGACGTTCGTGTCTATATTCCGTTCATTTTATTTTTAATATCAGTTTGGAAGGATCCCTTTTAGTTTTTTAAAAACCCATCAAATTTCACGGCAAACATGGAGGCGAAGCTGGACGCTTAAAAAGATGACGGAATCCGATCTGTTCCTTTATTTTACCTCAGTTTAATGGACCGGATGATCTGCGTTTCCCACAGCCTTGCAGGGGAGGTAAGAATCTTAACCTTTTCTAAGAGCTTTTATGGACACGTTTAACCTTTTAGCCTAATTAAACCAGCGACACTGGACATAAATATACACACAAAATCCTATTTTTGTCTTTTCGGTGTAGCTAGGTGTGTGGGATTTCGAGTATATTGATCTGTTGCTGTGTAGCTAGTCTGCTAATACGTATCAAATGTAAACTGCGTCTACACTGTATCAACATTTCATATTGAGATCGTGATATGGGTTTTGACGTGTTTAATACATAGACTGTATGGTTTAATATCATTGTTTACACTAAACAATTCTGGTGTTATTCTTATAGCATCTATATAGCATGAATAGGGTGCTGAGTCAGTTCTCATATTTAATTTAAATAACAGGTGAACTCATCATCAGATCAGAGCTGATTAATCAATATTTTAGTTTTTAGTTTAACAATATTTTGTTAACGTAAGAGTGTTTTTGAGTTTGTTGAAAAAATTATTACATTTAAAATGATTTTTATTTTTTAATCACAACTAGCAACGATAGGAATAATGTCAATGTATCATTACAATAATATTTGTGTATATATATATATATATATATATATATATATATATATTATAATTTTACAGTTATTGCTAATGTATGTGTGTGTGTGTATATATATATATATATATAATGTATTAGTGCTGTCAAACGATTAATCGCATCCAAAATAAGTTTTTGTTTACAAAATGTATGTTTACTGTTTATTTATGTATATAAATACACACATTAAGTATATATTTTGAAAATCTTTACATGTATATACATTTATATATTTATATTATATTCTATATAAATATATTTAATATATAGACATAACATTTTTCTTAAATATATACATGCATGTGTTTGTATTTATACATAATAAATATACACAGTACACACTCATATATTATGTAAACAAACTTATTTTGGATGCGATTAATCGTGATGAATCATTTGACATATAATATATAAGTGCTGTCAAACGATTAATCGCATCCAAAATTAAAGTTTTACATTATATATGTATGTGTACCATGTATATGTATTATGTATATATAAATACAAACATACAGGATAAATTTTGAAACTATTTACATGTTTATACATTTACTTATTCATATTATTATATTCTATATAAATATATTTAATATATAAACATAACATATTTTTCTTAAATATATATATATATATATATTATATTTATTTAACCAAGAAAAATAAAGAACTGATGAAAAATACACTGAATAATAAAACAAATTCTCAAGGGTGCTCATGCATCCCTTGTGATTTATGACATTATATTTGATCTATTTTTGAGATGTTTCGTGTGTTTTTCGCTCAGGTAGCTGTATCCAGTGGGGAGGTAGGCTTTTCCAGGGTTCGTGATGAAGTTCACCCTGCCCCTGGAAAGCCGGAAGCTGCCATCTCTTCTAGAGAAGGCAGTTTCTAGGGAAGCCAAACTATGGAAGGCTTACGTGCCAAAGAAACCTACCAACCAGGTGAGTATGTCAGCTGATAGCTCTGGTTTGTTTGGTTTACATTGTGGGAGGCAGATAGCTATGCAGATCAATTAAGGTAGTTTCTGTGTAAATCCATTTTGCATATATGAATAGTTATGTTGCAATATACTGTCATCATTATCACGTGCTTTAATTTGGGCCTCTTACGATGCTGCAGAATGTTTATGATTTGCTGTATGTAAATCTGTAATTTGGTAAACAGTGAGACACTGGGATTAGTACAATTTTATGATGCTGTGTTATCTCTAGATGTAGTTGTCTTGTGTATTATGAGTATATATGGTGCATTTGTGTTTGTAACACAGACATATGTGAAACTGTGTCAGAGGTCTGCTATCCAAGTCTATCCTGACGGGAACCAGGCCGTTTTATTGTATGTCATCAGTGTTATTTTAGTATATTTGAGATGCTTTTATAAATTCTTTTTTTTTTTCTTTTTTTTTTATATTTCATGTTTCAATGTCATTTTAGTTAAAGTTTTATTAATTTTTGGCGTATTTGTAATTTTTATTCGTTTTCATTTTTAAATGTGTCTATGTAATTTTTGTTCATTTTATTTTAGTTTTAGTAAGTTTAGTATATCAAGTTAAACTAAAAAGTAGAAGTAAAATAATATGGTTTAATTTGGGGTAGTAGTTGATGATAAAATGCAGCATTATTAATAAATGTAATAAGTGCATCTGAGTCTGATCGAATAGACAATAATAAGGGGTTCGATTTGGGTAATTTCAGTTTAGATTAATGCATATGCAAACCTGTATGTTATGTGTCTAATGAAATGCACTTTTTCTTCTTCAGGATACAGATATTTCCCCTGAAAAGCGTGATGAGGCCGTCCGGTGGTTGAGGGATGTTCATTACCAGCTGAAGCTCTATCCAGAGACCCTCTGTCTTGCCATCAGCATCCTGGATCGCTTCCTCTCTGCCATTAAGGTAATGTTTAAAAACGTCTGACCGGTCAAGGTCTTCTGCCCCAGTCAATGATTGTGGGTTTATGGTGTTTTCCATTATCCAGCTGTCCATAACAGGTTTTAGCCATGTGTTGGCTGGCTTAATTGCAGCCCATGATAGGTGCTTCACATAACAACACCTATTTTTAAAACCAATTATAATAATACTCTCTCTTTCTTTTCTGCATTTCACCTTTGTTCAAGCGTGTGTACTAGTTCAGCTTATACTTGGCATGATAAATTGCATATGATGTTATTACTAAATACATACATTTTGTAAGGTTAAAAATGTAAATGCATTTATATTTATGCATTTTTTGCATTAAAATGTTGGATTTTATGCATTATAATGTATGCATTTAAGGTTGTGGAGGCTATTCAGTATACTATTTATGCGTTTATGAGTTTGTGCATGTTATGCATTGTAATTTCTGCATTAAAATTTCTGCATTTATGCATTTCATGCATTGTAATTTATGCATTTAAATTGGATGTTATGCATTATAATTTATGCATTCAAATTTGCGCATGTTTTGCATTTAAATGTATGCATTTAAATTTATGCATGATGCATAATTTATGCGTTTAAAGTGATAATTTTTTTGTATAATTTGAGATGCAATGAAAGTTTGTGTGCATTGAACATTATTTTGCTCTCTTATAGAACTTTGACTGTTATGTAATGGTAAGCGTTACAGAAAGTTAGGTCACTATTTAGCTGAGCTGTTGTTATTATACAACATTGGATGTTTTTTGCTCTCTGCCATTTTCTTTTAGCACATCAGAAGGGTTACAGAGACAATTCTAGAGTTTTATTTATTTATTTTTTAGAAAAACTGAAACTGCACTTGATGTATTTTTAGATGTAAATACGTGTCAGTCATTGCAGATCTGATTAGTTATTGTGCCTTGGCATTTAAATGAACAGGAAATAAACACAGAAATGCATGTGTGTGTGTGAGAAACATTTGCCATTTGCCGTTGTGGCATAAGTGCACGAGATGCAGTACTGCGGTACCATTATTGATCAATCTCTCTCTTTCTCTTTTTTAGGCCCGTCCGAAGTACCTGCGCTGTATCGCCATCTCTTGTTTCTTCCTGGCTGTTAAGACCAGTGAGGAAGATGAGGTGAATGCAGTATTAATATGCTGTACAATGTACGTCTGTTATTCTTGGTTGGCATCGGTTGTCACGGGTCTCTGTGGCTTTATTTATGCAGCATAAGTTAAATTTTGCTGTGGGAAACAGTGACCCTGGATGGAACATCTCTAAAATCAGCCCCACTTTGATGAGCCTTCAGTAAAAGTGTCCTTTACTGAGGCTGAAGGATGACATTGCCTTCAGCTGCTTCATGAAAGGACAGACCGTGAGAAATAATCTGTAGAAATATAATGACTTACAGAAGATTTCTGTACTGGCTTCTACTTAAAATGCCAAAGTTGGACTAATATTTAATCCGATTATTCCTGGCAGCCCTTTAAAGTCATTTCTGGCTAGAGCTGACCACATGATGTGGCTTAAACATAGTGAAGCAGTTACTATAATTTAGTTCCTAGGTTTTGCCATTATTTAACTATTAGGTTTCAGGTTAGATTAGTTTTTTATTTTTGTGGATGTTTCTGTCTGCATAAACTTTAATGTCAAGTCAAATCAATTTGTATATTGTTTTTCACAGTACACATTGTTTCAGAGTGACTTGCAGTAATTCATGCAGTAAATATTATGCAATAATATAGTTCACATTTTGTGACGATGCAAGCAATCAAGTTTGCTATTTACTGTAGTGTGTATATATAACTCTATTCAAGTATACTGTATATATACAGATAAAGTTGGACATGCTTATAGATCCATCCTAACATAAATAGCTAATATAATATGTGTTTTGCAGCGTATCCCATCTCTGAGAGAGCTGGCGTCCAGCAGCAAATGTGGCTGTTCTCCGTCGGAGATCTTGCGGATGGAGAGGATAGTTCTGGATAAGCTGAACTGGGACCTGCACTGCACCACCGCACTGGACTTCCTTTACATCGTGAGTGCACTTCCTCTCAAACACGCATGCAAACTTTGCAGCTCTACATACAGACCCTGAGCTGTCCTTTCACATATCCAGTGCTCTGTGACAGTATCTGTTATTGAATGGAGGTCTGGCTAAGTTTGTCCACAGATAGCACGCATACATCTCCAAGTTGATTAAAATAAGTATTTAAAAAGCGTTTTGTGTGAAAAACTGTTTTTATACAGAAGATGTTTTCCAGTCAATCTAAATCAAACATCTTAAAGACATTTTTTTTAAAGATCCATTTAACATCTGACAGAAAACGTCTTTCAGACATATAAACAAACGCTCTCAAAAAAGATAATAATGGTATATGTTAGTTTTTGTCAAGGAATTGTTGTTAACTAATGTTAACTTCATCAAACCTGTGAATTGTTACCACATCATGACCTTATTAATTTTTGCCATAATTGGGGTTTTACAGTAGCGATATCTAATTGGCTTCATATTGGAAGAAGATAATATCAGTTTAGATATTCTAATTCACAGAAACACTATGCTAGATTGCAGAAGTACTAAACAATTGCTAAACATTTTTGCTAATGCAAACATCTTACTGTTGAATATGGGATTTATTTCAAGAAATTGGTATCGTCTAAAATTTTTCTAAATTGCATTGTCTGAATTTGTATTGATGCTTAAATAAACCAACAACAACAACAAAAAAACGTTTTGGTTTTTAAAAATGAGATTGATGTTGCTGCTACTAGTAGGAGGATTGAATTTAGATGGCCTAAATGTGCTTTTTTTTAACGTGGGTGTTGAGGAAGGATCCTAGTTGTTGGCATATTGAGGTTGCTGTTGATAGCCTGGCTCTCCATGTGGGTGCTGAAGGACTGCCAATTCACCCGATTAAGTGCTGAGATCCAAAAATATTGATTTTTATTCATCTCTCTGTAGTTCCATGCGATGGCTCTGAGCTGTAAGTCCGGGCGGCTGAACATGGCGTTGTCGGGCCTGAACCCATCTCAGCACGTGGCTCTGCTCACCCAGCAGCTCTTCCACTGTCTGGCCCACAATGCACTGCTGCAGGTGCGCGGCTCACTGCTGTCCCTCGGCCTCATCACGCTTGAGCTGGAGAAACTCTGTCCTGATTGGCTCGCTCTCACTGTCGACCTGCTGCACAAATTACAGGTGAGAACTGATGAAGCTCAGTGGCTCCAACTAGTCTGCAGTGTTCATCTGGGAAATATACGGTGCTTTTTAAACCTGTGAAGCCTGTGATTCTGATTGTTTGTAATGTAAATCAATGAGACCTTTATAACAGGCTACTTGGATAAATGCATATAAAAATCAGTTATCACTCCATATTTCCCAATAATGTCTTGGATGATATTTAAATGCTTAGTTTTAAGGCTTTCAACTTGTTAAATAAGTATAAACTATCAATCAGATGACAAAAGGCTTGTAGTAGACTTGTTAGAGGCTTTACAATTTGCATTTCCAATATGATACAGCAGGCTTCATAGGATTAAAAGAGTTCATGTGTATTGAACTTTGTAAAATGAAATAATGTATTTTAGAGGGAAAATCAGGAGATCAGATTCAAACTCTTCAATCAAACAGATGAAAAAGTGTTCAGGAAGATCACATTGCTCCGTGGTCGCTCTTAACTTTTTCTTTAGGTCTCTGCATCTGTGTCAGTCGTGTTTTGTGACGATCCAGTTATCTCATTATTCCTCGCTTACAGAGGCTCTTTTCATGCGTGATGTTTAGTTGAACTCATCTACTCAGACTATACGTTGAAGCCGCAGTAGTGTGTGTAATCTGTCTCACATGTTTGCTTTTCTGTAGGCTCTTTAACTCTTATCAAAACTCAGAAGAGGCCCGGTCAGTCACTTCTCCAGAGCAAACTCGGTTATCAATGCCAGCAGCGAGCTCAAAGCGAAAGTAAAAATACAGACCTTTAAAAGTCCCTTGCATTACTGTGATGACTGTCATACAGTTAATAAAAAATTCCAAAAATTTCCCAAGGTTCAGGTTTACAGTGTCATGCATTCAGTAACTAAAACTGTCAACAACAATGAAACCTTTTTAAAATATTAATGACTCTTTATTGAACATTACTCTCTTTTAATGTGATTATATGCATTCTTTTAAAAGTTATGGGTTGGTATCAGGGTTATTATAATTAACTAAAACTGAAACTAAAAATAAAATCATTAAAAATGTGTTTTTGTAACTTGAATACAATAACAAAATATAAAAACTAGATGCTGAGGCAGCGTTATAAATAAAAATTGTAAATATAAAAGCTATAATAGTATCTCTGAGACAACAAAGCTGCATTTATTCAAAATTGATTTGTCCAAAAATACAGGAAAAACAGTAATATTGTGAAATATTATTACTATTTAAGATAAGACTTCTATTTGAATATATTGTAAAATGTAAATTTATTCCTGTGATGCAAAGCTGAATTTTTAGCATCATTACTCCAGTCTTCAGTGTCACATGATCCTTCAGAAATCATTCAAATATACTGATTTGCTGCTCAAGAAACTTTTATTATTATTATCCATGTAAAAAAACGAAACAGTTCTGCTGCTTCATATTTTTTTGTGGACACTGATACATTTGTTTCAGGATTTTTTGCTGAATAGAAAAAGTCCAAAAGAGCAGCATTTATTTGAAATAAAAATGTTTTGTAACATTATGAATGTCTTTACTGCCAATTTAATGCATCCTTGCTGAATAAAAGACTGTCTGACTCCAACCTTTTGAACAGTAGTATATCTCATCATCATTTTCTTTCTGTTTCCTCTCTTTCAGATCGACAGTTCTCAGCTGATTGGCTGTCGAGAGCTGGTTGCACGTTGCCTGTCCACACACACGGCTTCCCTGCCTCCTAACACTGTGTACATCTGCCATCCCCTGCCAAACGCCCCGGAGCCTCGGGACGGGGGAGTCCTGCCCCCCTGGCATGTCTCCCCCGCCCCGACAGCGCCCTCTGACCCCAACACCACCCACACCCGCGCATGCAAGTCCTCGGCCAAGCGGAAGGTGGAACACATGGAGGTGGACGAGTATTTCGACGGGATCAAGCGCCTGTACAACGAGGAGAGTCCCCAGGAGGGGGCGCCCACGTGCACGGCCGAAACGGTGGGAGGAGGGCAGGGTTTACCGGTGACACAGCAGAACGCTGCTGGCTCCTCCCCCTGCCCACCTCTCCAACCGGTCAGAGAAACCTAGAGGAAACAGCTAAACAATCACACAACCGCAGCAGCCGTGTTCATCGGTTCACCTCAGAGCAAGAGAGAGGCCAAAAATACTAACAAAAAAAAAACATACTCTGTGCATGATGCCATTTCATAATCGTAAACATAAAAGGCTTTTAAAAAAGCAGAAAAAAATCTATATATAAAGGAAAAATTTTTGCAAAAAAAGTAGAAATATTTTTCCCTCCATCTGTGGAAACTGGTATTGTTCCTGTTTGTCTCTTTTATATGTATTTGCCAATTTAGTTTCCTGTCATTTATTTCATCTGTAACTTTCACTGTTGTCTTTCCTCACTTTCTTTGTCAAACACAGCCCTCAACCCTTTTGAGTGCTTTGAAATATTATTTTATTAAATAAAATGTTTATTAAAATAATAACAATTATTTTAATAAATTATTATTTAATAATAAATATATATTTACGTATTATTTTTATTATTGTTTTTTTTAAGGCCGTAGTTAAAGAGTGGCATTTCTGAAGATGTATATTTTGTACAAATGAACACTCATTCACGGCTGGGTCTGATTGCATGTGATGTGCGTGTGTGTGTGTGTGTGTGTGTGTGTGTGAGCTTTTGAAGGGTGATAATGTCCCTATCACTTCCTTATACTGAGCATTAAAGATGAGCTAGTTTTGTTCGTGGCATTAGATCACACATGGCGTGACTTGGTTAGATGAACTGTTTGTCGCTTGTTCTAAACCTAGTAATGTAACTGTTATAATGAGTAGAATAAAGTGCGTAAGATTCTGAACTAACAGAAGAAGCTTTAGACTGTCACCATTCCTTTACTGATCATAACCTTTCTGCCGAAAGCTCTCTCTCCTGCTCTGAGGTGCTGATGATAGTCCGGGCCGCTGCTGAGAAACCTCCCAATGCTCAAATAAATGAAAATCTCTACTGAGCTGCTCTTGTCTTGTCGTTTTTCTGAGTGTGTGGAGAAATAATGCTGTGCTAAAGGATCCCTGTTAACAATGAAACCTGAGATCTTTACTGTGGACTCATTGCACTCATTAACAAAAGAGAGAAACTGAGGGGTCATGATTGCGACACAGGTCAGACTTCTGCGTCATCTGTTGTGTTCTGTGTAGATTTATGGGCTGTTGCTAACAGATGATGGATGAGATGCCAAAGAAAGGGTTATTTAATATCTAAATGACAAGTGAACAAGAGACATATGAAAATGTAGCTATTCAAATAAGAATTTGTTGAATTACTGCAACTGCAGTGTTTTATCTAATAAGGGAAATTCAAGCAAATTCCACAGATTGAGCAGTGAAATGTTCCTGCGGCTGCCCATACACAAATATAATATAAATCACATTTCTATTAATTAAATATATTGTCAAATGATGAAAAACATGTATGAAACCTATTAGAAATTTGAACAATTTCATATATTAACATACATCTAGCCAATAGAATGTATATGTTTATGTATGTCTAATAAATTTTTGGACATATGGCAACTACATGTATATCCATCCTAAAACCTGTCAATACATGATATTATTTAAGCAAATACAAAATATACATGTGTATTTAAAACTACAAAAACATTAACAGATTTTCTGTATATATATGTTGTTTTAATAAAGTTGCATATATGAAATATATATGTTGTCGACATGATTGCTAAGTTAAAAACCATCAAATAGATATTGTTAACATATGTAAATTTTACTATGGGGATTTTTTTGTTATGAACTTTACCTAGAATGTATATGTGAAAATTATACATCATCTTGCAGGTAACATATGGCAATATCACTCTTGATAGGACAATATAAATCATTCTTATGGTGCATTTCATATACTATAGGCCTAATACAAAAACAAAAATAATGCTTCAGAATCTTTTTCCATCATTAACTTTATTTGTTTACATTTTGCATGAATGGATGGTGTCAGTTGTCCTCAAGTTCACACAGGTGTAGTTCATCACATTAATTATGAATATGTTCAACTACAAGAGTTTTGAGCAGTAGGCTACTTATATTGTATAATTTGAAACAAACACATTTTATTGTGTGAAATCTTTTCGTTGAAAAGTGTGCTTATGCTGTTTTATATAGCCTATATAATAAATACAACTTTTTTTTAATCCAATTTTCAAATCGTCTCAAATGTGTCCAAATACTTCAAGGTGCCACTGCTTATTTCATGCTTGTGCATCAGTATAAATAATAAATCCATATATACATTTATAGTAGCCTAGTCTACGTATTTTAAAACAAATTAAGTTTTGATCATATTTTACAGTGCAGTATATTTTAGCAGTTTAGTAGTAAGATTGACTTAATATTGTAAGTATTATTCATTACCAGACTTCAAACCAAAGTTTTTAATAAACAAATTAATTTATACATAAATATATGCATGCATTTATAGATAGATACATACTTAGATGTGTGCAGGTAAGCTCAGCACGCAGGTATGCAGGTGGAACTGAGAGAGAAATCCGTGGGCGGAGTTACAATCTCAACAGGCGAAACAGCGCTTGTCAGCTCCTTCAGTTCAGTTTGATTGCGCGACAGCACGAGAGAGATTCACACGGCGCGAGCATGGCCACCGACTTCACACAAGACTCTGTGCTGCGCTTCATCATCAACAACGGCGGGAAGGTGCGAAACGCGGACTTGATAACCCACTACAAGCGGTTTTTGCGAGAGGACGAGGAGAGAGAGCAGAACCGGGAGTTGTTTAAGAGGTATGTGAACTCTGTGGCGACTGTGAGGCAGGAGGAGGGGGTGTCTCATGTTGTGCTGAGGAAAAAATACCGTGTGCATCTCGGAGACGTCGCTAAGAACCGGGAGTCGGAACGAGACTCAAAACAAGCGGTGAGCGGGAAAGCACAAGCTGCTTTGACCATCCCGACTCGCATTGAAATCCTGCCAGCTGCTGGTATCCTCACCAACAACAACAATAACAACGATTCTACTCCTAGTTTTGAGAAAGCTGTCAGAACCTCATCACCACATGGGAGGGAACAACCTGCTGTATCGACTTCCTGTGAGGAACAGGTTAACGACACCTGCCCTTTGAAACCAACCCCATCTGACACGGACAGTCGCTCAAATGGGAGCGGCCAGAGCTATGTACAGCCATGGGAGTTGAAAGCAACCAGGGAGGCAAGGGAGCTGGAGCACAACAGTGTTTGCGTTGCCAAACAGAGACAATTAAGGGAAGCAGATGGTTGCGAGCAGTCCTTAGTCAACCCTGCGCATTGTGCTTACTACGAGGTTAGAGTGTGGCCTACGGTTGAACGGAAAAGCACCTCAGACGTTCACATCAAAGAATGGCCTTTGGGTTCGACCCTCGGACAGTCTCATATATACAAGTCTTCACCTTGCCTTCTGGACTGCCCTGTTTCTCCACACATACACTCCCAGACGTACCACCAAGCTGGCTTAAGCCGAAGCAATGATAGTCTACTACGACCAAACGGAGGGTTTAATGGATTTCCGATCCAGGAGCAAGATGAATATGAGTCTCATGGCTTGTCCGTTTATGACCCTGCGACTTACCTGCAGATCCGTCACCCGTCGAGTCTATCCTCAAGTCATGATAGTGTCTCAATCCCATCCCCTTCTTCTACTCCGCCTGACACCGGTTGGCCGCATGGCAATGAGTGGTCCAGCGATCATGGTCTTGTCCCAGGACAAGACGGGAACGATGTATGCGCTTTCCTGCGTCACACTCAGGAAGCAAGACTGCTTTCGCAACTCCACCAACCGAGTCCCTCCATCACACCCATGCACCACTCGATGGGTCACCTCGTCGACGAGGACTCGAGGACGTCTACGCGGAGCAGTTCGCCAGAGACCCGTTACGGACCCATTGTCCGCCGCTTGACGTCCCGTCTGCGGAGTCGCATGTGTCGGAGTCTCGGAGAAGACTTGGATCAGCCGTTCCCAGAGGACAACATCTCGGCACGGCACAACCGTCTCCAGCTGCTGTCCTCGACTCTAAGCATGGGAAACTTAGTCTCGCAGTCCTCTAGCCGAGGACAAAGTTCCAGAGACCTTTCGTCACCCGCTGGATCCGTGCGAAGCCTATCAACCTCCGTGCATGATGTTTCCTTCAGCAGCAAACATTCCTCCATCCCTCTTGACCCCAGAGAACACGACTGGTTTGTCAAAGCGGCATCAGGCACATGGACCGACATCTATGCTCTCTTCCGAGACGACCCAAACCTCCTGCGCAAGCAAGACTTCATATCCGGCTTCACCGTTGTCCACTGGATCGCCAAACATGGTGATCATCGCGTCTTAAACACTCTGTGGTACGGCGTCGACAAAGTTGGGATGACTCTGGACGTCAACGCAAAGACCTTGTGTGGCTACACGCCGCTCCACTTGGCGGCCATTCACGGCCATAAGAAACTAATTCGGCTCCTGGTGCAAAAGTTCAAAGCTGATGTGCGGATAAGGGACAGCAGCGGGAAGAGACCATGGCAATATCTGAGCAAAGACGAGCAACAGGACATCTTAGAACTTCTGGGCGCCCCACAAAAACGCATTAGTGCTAGTCCAGCGACGCCAAAAAACCTGTCCGCAAGACCTGCCACTACCAAGGCTAACATCAAAAGACATACATCTATCGCTGCACTGTTCAAACACAAGTCTCACTTGAGGGTCTCATCTAGTCCAGAAGCCTTTTAGTGGCTAGATTGTTGTAAGGACCTTGGTCTCTCACAATGGTGGCACGTTTTGCTGGTGGAAAAAACCCTTATGATTAAAATACGGAAACTTGCATCGAACAGTACAATGTATTTTTTTAGTTTTGTTTTGTAACTATATGTCCATTTTTGGGTTTGTGTGTTTTCTGTGTTTTGAAACAGTGTGGCCGATATTATACACCTCTCTTGTATTATAAAGTTCTTTCATTATTTTGTTGTTCCAAACCTGTTGGATTTTTTTGGTCTGTGCAATGAATTTTAATGAGTCCAATGTTGTTTTGGACCTCCAAGGAAAAAAAGCAGCGCCGAGGTGTGTAAATGATGGCAGGATTTTAGTTTTGGGTGGACTATCCCTTTAATAAGTCTTATATGCAACAGTGTTTTGCTTGTACTGACACAAATTATATTCCCAGTCATGTTTTTTCAGACTGAGGATCATCTAAATACATGTTCTGATCATAACAAATTCTTCATTTCCTCAGCAGGGACAACTTTGGTCCAGTGCCCTGTAATTGTTTTTACCCTTGAGCTCTGCAGGTGTAGGAAACCTTTTGTGCCCCCTTTGTACTTAATCTAGGAAACTATGCAGACGATGTGAGCATTTCAATCTCATTTGAGGTTTTTGCTTTTCGTATTGGGATGTTGCAGTTGGTGACTTCCTTCACATGATCTCCAGCACTGTATGCATTCATGATGAATACCACAGATAAGCTCCTAGCTGGTTCACACCGTTTAATATTTAACTCACCTTTCCTCCTTATCTCAATACGTTGGATGAGCGATAAAGAAAAAACCCTCCAAATTCCAACCCATTTATAAGAACATTCCAGTTGTTGCTGAGGAGATGCCAAAACAACCGTAACTCACAGACCTTCTTAAGTGTTGCTTAAGCATCCGAGTGATTTAGGTCAAGTTTTCTTTCTCTCTTTTTGTTTTTCTCAGAATCATTTTATGGAGTGAGTTGAGGTGGGAATGGAAGATCTCTGTTGAGTTTCAAGGCTTGATGATTTGCATGCTGAGTTAAACCTGTTTTTTTTGTGTTCTCTCTGATCTGAGAGATAGAGAAAAACAAGAATTTGGGAGGAGAGTTTAGTATGATCTGACCGGTGGAGTTGGGTGTTTTTCTTTGTCTCTCCCTATCACAGCTGAGCATTTTTTTACTCCATGGAAACATCACGGCCTGATCTGTGGGTATGAAGTGTTGTGTTTACTGACATGTTTCGACGTGTCAGGATGTGTTGGCTGTGTTTCTACTCTGCATTGAGTCTTTCATAATATTTACACTTTGTGATGCACCTTTATGCTCCAGGTGTATTATTTGAATAAAATACAAAGACTTTGACCTTTTGTAAAACCGTCTTGACCTTTGATTCAATGCTTCAAGATACAGACCAATCACATTGTTGGACCATGAAATCAAACGATCTTTCTCAGCATTTTTGGTTGTGCTTCATGCTACATTTTTAGACCATTTTCTTTTTGATTTCTCATCATGCCATAATCTCTGAACCTTTATGAGGCACATTGTGGTTTCATGCTTATGCTTAAATGATTCATATTGCTTGCTCAGCCCTGATAAAGTAGTGCATATCACTATGGTTTAGCCGTTACCCGGATCTGGTTACCATTGCATTGTTTGTTTGGCAGTTTCTTTTCCCTCTCTAGTTTCCTGTTGCAGTATTCTTTGAAGTACTGACCATATTATGACCGGTATCAAGTGACTTGATTCTCTCTAAAGGGATTATTTCAAAATAAAAGTGAATGTATTCCCACACCTTCTGACCAGGTGACCAATTTCCATAACTTTCCCATGCATTTGTGATTTAATAGTTTTATAGTTAATAGTGAATAGTGATTATGCTCACAAAGAGCAATTTCTAAATGCTGAAGTATTTTAAAGTTTTAGTAGAAACCACAAAAATGTTTACTTGCTTGAGCAACTGGTTTGCACAAATGCAAAACAATCAGAACATAACCGAAGCTTCACCTGTGTGGCATAACTTCCGGTTTGCACATGTGAGGTGAATATTTCAGATGTTTAGCGTATTTTTTGAGCAATAAAATCTGAAATATTTAACAAGTACACCAATCATTCGACATTAATATAGGTAATTCTGCTTCTAAATAGGAATGTATACATGCATGAATTATTATGCCTATAAAGCATAAATAAAATATAGTATTTTATAGATTATGTCCTGTTAATATACTGCTGAAATCCACAGTAAGTTAGTATATTAATGAAATTGGTTTATTTTAATGCAGTGGTTCTCGTGACCGTCATTAGGCATTAAGTGAAAACAATGCCCGATGAAGGTTGCATGACCAATGACGATGCATTAAAATATGATTTACTAGCTATGGCAGTGTGTGGGATTCATTTATTTTTGTTAGGTATAAAACTGCTGAAATATGAGCGATTGTTTAATTAAAACAATTTTATTAATATACTAATATGCTAAGTGTCACTTCAGCATTGTTATTTTACATAGTATGTTTACAAGACATGATGAAACAAAAAGTCTCAGTATTTTATTTTTATTAGAATTCACAAAACTGCAAAGAATGCAACAGCAAAACAATGAGGTTGTATTTAAAAAATAGATTTATTTTGCCTTCCAATTGTGCTCTTTTTGCTTTTAAACAGTGTAAAGCCCGGCTGAACCATTTCTTCAGATTAGCCCCATCAAAAAAACAAACAAAAAACAATTGCATGTGTATCGGTTCACAACAGCAGTTCTGCCTCATACAAGAACAGTCCGATATAAATGCTTCCATTACGAGCATCTACAGTTTGCTGCTATTGCGGCCTTTTCATACAAATGTGCAAGGGTTAGATATTTTGTAAATAAAGATGTTCTCCAAATACAAAACAGCCTCAAATAAAATAAAATGAATTGGCAAAATAGTTTGGGCATGTGCATTGTGATCAAACCAAGAAGTAGAAAACACCCTGCATGCATTCGAGTAGTGAATAATATTCAGTTTTAACGGAATTTTCGCATCCTAATCACTATTGAAACCAAGTACT